>NC_060208.1:238670000-238757426 GCF_021130785.1 Homalodisca vitripennis | reverse complement strand
TGATCCTGATCTATCTGAGGCAATACAACGTAGTTGACCCTCGGGTTCAGTGAGCGAAAATCTCTTCCCCTTCTCTCTATATCTCTCTCACTCTTCTCCTCAGTCGTCCTCTCACCCTCCTCGCTCTCTCTCTCTCTCTCTCTGATCATCTTCTCACGTTCTCTCTCACTCCTCTTTCTCTCTCTCCTCTCCTCTCTCTCATCTCTCCTCGCCTCTCACTCTGTTCCTCTCTCTCGTCGTCTCTATAAACCCCCCATTTAAATGTTTCAAGTGAATAGCTATATTTGTTAAAAATGTTTAACGTTTAGGACAAAGTTGGTGATTGTAGTATATGTGTTATTACTCTTTAACAATACGATGAATAAACATTGTTTTTTTAATTTTTATTATATTCTGCTTCCTTCAGAGTTTTTAATTTTTTAATCTAAATTTGTAATACATATTCTTAGAAATAATGGTCCCTGAATGAGATTTGATATTTTTAATTCTAAAACTAAAATAAAAGAATGCAAACTGAAAGTAATTTTCCAAACAATTAATATTAATTTTAGTATACCAGTAAGTTGATACATAAAATTTTAATTTTTAATTATGAGCTGTGTACCGAGTTGATTATTCGTTTATAACGGGTGGAATTATTGCAGTTTAACTTTACGAGTTTACAAGTAATAAACCTTATCGTAACTATTACTTTGTGCATCTCTTCTAAAAACGTAGACCACCAGCTGTGAAACCATGCCAACTGAATAGAAAACTAAACTCACTGAAACTTATTATTTTTAAAGGTGGCAGAAAAATGTTCTCCTTTGTTTTTAAGTCGCAAAATCTAAGACATTGCATCTTTACTCATCACACAAGTATATAGTTGTGTTGCATATACAAATAAATAAACTTTAATGTTATATTGATTTTAAATCTTTAGGTTTTCATCGAGAAGATAATTTACATGCGTCACTAAGCAATAGATTCTAAGGGAGTAAGGAGCAACAAATAAGTTGGTAATAATATGCATAATACTTTTAGCAATAACTGCCTACCAACTAGATTGTTTATAGGTTTAAAACATTTCATATACCTATCTAGTTTCGACACAACCTAGATATTTAATAAATGAGTGGTTATGTGTGCACCAATTAATATGTAATGGTGTAGTATAAATGGAGATGTCCATATGGCTACTAGAACCCTTTTATAGGATAGAAAATTTGATTTAAGAAATTTATACTTAACAGAAAGTTATGAAAGCGAGTTAATGAACCCCCATTCCTACACTTGATCCATGATTCGGGCATCCTATTTTTTATCAGTAATAACTATCGAAAAAAATCCACAGAAAGATGATGTGAGGTTCTTTGCCGTCCTTTTTATTATGTAGTACCAACTTATAAGAGTCAAAAATATATGAAGCTAACCCATCAAAATAAAGTGAACTTCATATCTTGTTGGTAATTTACTGAAAAAATGTAAAAAGAGAATACTTTTGTGCAAGATTTATAATGTTATTTTCTCTGTGTACACATAATGGTTACCTCATAATTACCCATTGTAAAAAATTTAGAACTTTGTTTTTATTCTTGCTTAAGAAATATATGTATTCTTGTACAAATACAATGGATAATGAATAAGTTTTTAACCTCTCAACCAAAGTTTTTGTGGTTACTACTCCGATAGAGAGGTTTGTGTATTATTATGTCTTCTATAATAACTGTGCTATATTGAAGAAAATGGATAAGATTTTCAAGTCCTCTAGGTCTTTGCGAAGTTGGTTTAAAAATACTGTTTACAAAATTTGGACGAAGAGACATGGTTAAACAAAGGGGGGAAGCAAACTAAAACAACAAAATAAAACAATTTTTACAGAGATACATCTATAGCAACAAAATTTATGTGAAATTGGCGTATAATGTATCGGTACGTTTACACATCTAAAGACAAGATTTTTTATTACGACCACCTCTTTAGAAACAATTTTAAGACGAGTAAGCTACTAAAAGCTAAGAGAGAAGTTGAGGTGTACAAGAAAACAAAGCCTTCGTTCAGATGTGACAATGTGGGTGGAACATTATGCAGCTTCTTTTGCAACCATATTTTGATTAAAAGAGAAAAATATAAAAATTTTTATTATCTGGTACACAGCCTGAATGTTGGAATAAAATATAAATTTATTAGTGTAATGTTGAATAAGTAATCCAAGATTCGAGTGTAAAGAGGGTGGAACGCTTGATCTAACTGTGGCGCTACTAGGTTAAGACAGGTACAGATTGTATCTTTCAAGACGTAATCGGTGTTTGACAAATGTTTCACAGTAAGGGGTACTTAGGATTACTCGACAAAATGGGTGTCACCTAATCTTGAGTGCAAGCGCTGACAAACCAAATTAGTTTGAGTGACCACGGGCACGGAGCAAATTAAATGTAAACCAGGTAATAGGAAGGTAACTCCGCGCACTCGACTGTAATAACGCATCTGTATTCTACTTCAGACATAAGGGTTAGGCTGGCTGTGAAAATACATTATTTAAGGTTGGAAAATAGATGTCTATTTGGCTGAGCTGTAGCGAACAGCCGTACCACTAGTGGGATGCTCGGAGAGATTTAATTTTCCCGCACAATATACTCAAAAAGGATCTGACCTATAAACTTGAAATTGGTTCACGAAGCTCTTCACATTTTGTATAAGAATAACTGAGTATTGATGATAAGTATGTGACTGCCAGTAGAATTTGGCTGGAATTTGAACAGCCT
The DNA here is from genome assembly GCF_021130785.1 of Homalodisca vitripennis. Lineage (NCBI taxonomy): Eukaryota > Metazoa > Arthropoda > Insecta > Hemiptera > Cicadellidae > Homalodisca > Homalodisca vitripennis. The sequence continues at coordinate 238,754,682 of NC_060208.1, read as the reverse complement.
CAGGCGGAATATTATTTCAATTTGGTCCTTATGGGTAAACCCATAGAATGGTAACCAAAAAATAACATCTGCAAGAAATTCAAACATTTGATATAATAAAACGTATAGCCTCGACTAATCCCCAAACACATTCCACAGTTTTATAATTGCCCTTGGTTTTGTAGACTTTTTATTATGTTTAAGAGGTACTTTCCTCCGAATCCGTAAACCGAGATATGCAACCATTTTTCAAACCGGGATAATGCAAAACCATTTTCAAACCCGATATGAACCATTTTCAAACCGATAATGAACACCATTATTTCCAAACCGATAATGAACCATTTTTCAAACCGAATATAACCCATTTTCAACACCGATATGAATCCGTTTTCTCCGAATAAAACTCAATTTGATGGTCACAATGATTCCAAATTTCATGTGAAAAGATATAACGAGAAAAAATTTTTCGTAAAGTAAGAATTTTAAATTTTAACATGAAACTTCATTTCTACAAGTCCGAGTTCTGTGGTGCGCCAATTTTTCGCGTCCAACTTCTTTTGTTATATCACTTTCGGTGTCCTGTAAATATCAAACTAGGAGATTTAATTATATTAATTAATTTAGAAGGACGATTTATAATTGATTCTTCTTACTGATAGGCAATTTTTGGCAATATTCCTGGCCCCTAACACATTAAAAACGTACAATTCTCTATCATCTATGAAATACAGAAAGAATTAAATAACTATAAAGTGCATGTTTTTAAGACTTGGATTCAATGTTATAATACATTTCTTTTTACATTTTATAACCAAAACAATAGTATAGTCCATACCAACAATAAAACACGTTTGCTAAAAAAACATGTCTTAAGACGTTTGTAAGTACTTAAAAACGTAAACAATTGTAGTTTGATCACTTCTTAACCCCTATAAGGCCAGTCCTTAAATCAATAAGAAATAATATAATTAAAATCTATAAAAAGTAATAAAAGAATAAACATTGTTGTACTAGGCTTTGTAGTTCCAAATCATTTTTTCTTTTTTATACGGTATATAATAACCGAGATAGCCATTCATTTTTCACACTGAAAGAACGGTATATTAAGGAGATAAATTAAATATAATGGTGCGTGAGAACGGTAAAATGTTATGAAAAAGTCAATTAAATTAATTAAAAAATAGTATTTGTACTGCTAAGAACACTTATACCAAAAGGATCAAATCAAATGAAAATGACGCATTATAACACTAATTAGCTATACATGTTTTTCTTTTGCATTAGATCGAGGCATAGTCTGAAATTCTTACGATTTTGTTGCATTTTTATGAATAAAATAAAACTTTAGTGCCCGAACCTAATATGTTTACGTAAATTTTGACATTGTAGGCATATAATATTATTTAAAATTACCATTCCACTTCATGTAAATTAAAACAATTATAAAAATAGTAATCAAATGTGATTGTATGGTCCTTATTGAATATTAATAGATTCTGATAAGAACAAAGTCGTTAAGAATCTTGGAAGAACTTTTAATTGGATTTTACAAAACTCGATAAGTATTCAGAGGCTTTAGATAAAAGAACGCCTCTAAAATAGATAAAGTTTTTGTATAAATCTTTTAATGGTTTTTTATTTGTTGGACTGATGAGATCAAAAGAACTAATGAACAATAAAAAAATAGCAGTCGTGGGACTGCCGATAGAAGTGAACAACGGAACTATTAAGTTTGAAGAGTAATTAAAACTATATGCAAAATTATATGAAATTTTTTATGTTTTTATTTATTAGTTACATATGATGGCTTAAACAAATCATGAACAAAATATAAATACAAAGTGGTTGAAAAAATAATTAATATACAATTTATCTTAATTATACATAGTATTTATATTTTTACACGAATTTCAATGAATTCAAGTTTGAACATTATTTTTGATTATTTACATCATTGTCATCATTAATTTCGACAATACTTAGATTATCTGTTCGTTCAATCATTTCATTGTATTCTAAAAAAGATACAATAGGTTTATGGTAACTGAAATAAGAAATAAAAATGTTTGATTGAAATTTATCTAAATATCGTAATAAAAACAGTATCGATGGTCGTTTTATACTTTGTTGTACTGACTTTTCGATCATTAGACATAGTCAAACCTAATGTTTCATTCAAAAATTCAATTAATGATAAATTTTTGTCATCTGCGAAGTTAATATTAAAGTCTCCGCTTAATATCAATGTTTAAAAATATATTCGTTGTTTTCATTATTCATTTATCTGTATAAAAAGATTAATATGTTTCATACTCACTTTTATACTGAAGTCAATGAATTTAAATTCAATAAATAAACAGTAATCCTTCAATTAAATTAATTACAATAATAGTCAAATTAAAAATTCACTTAAATAAACAAAATCCAGTAACACACAAGTTGAACTTCCCACGTGGTCAATTTAACTTTACTTATGTATTTCTACACTCTAATACTTAATGTACAACGCGTCACATTTACAATTACAGATGTACTGCTACTATAACGTATTGTTGACGTGACTCACAAAATTATACTTATCCAAAAAGCGTCCATCGCGCACATAATACAGTCAGAAATAGTCGATGTATTAGTGTATACGTGTACACAGGCTACTGCGCGTGCGCTAGTCTGGCTCTCCATAGCTATAGATATACTATTATCATTAGCATATTACATTGCGTAGATTTAGTATTAGGCGTTTAATATATCATAAATATAGCACAAAGTGACTAAAATAGAATAAACAAATTTTCCAAAGATTATTAAACGTTTCCATGGAAACCACTTTAGCATGTCGGTGACGCGAACCGAGGATTTTAACCTCTACTAACCAAAACGCTCAACGCGCCTAAAGAAGTTTTCACTTCAATAATAATAGTATTGGCAGTAGTAATCACTTTTTCGCATCGTGTTTAAGACAATAAATTGAATCGCAACCGTAAATATAGGATTAAGAAAGTAGTTTTTCATATAAAAATCCCACAGATATCCAGAGACATACATTTAATTCATTCTCCCGTTGACTTCAGATACAGTCGCTTTGACTTCATATCCAGCACTTTCAGATATCCAGGTGGCCTCATCGTTAACTCCTCAAGCGAGTTTAACGTATTGGACACCGAACAGCACATGAGGCAAGTTTAAAATCGAATTTGTTTGAATAGTAGCCTAGTGGTTTAAATTTAAGGGGACGATAGTTTGTAGATTTTTGTAAGTAAACTTCATACATTATGTGCTATTATTGTTTAACATCGTGATTTGAAACCATTATCTTAATACTACGATTCATTACACCTATGTTTTATAGCTGTATTATAATTTATAGTGACTTATAAGCGTCCATACATTAACAACTGCTAACTTTAGAGAGAAAATGAAAATAATTAATTGCGTTTTATGTATAAAATTATCATGAAATTTGTTTTCCAATAGGAATGAAGTTGGTAAATGCGTAATTTTTATTGTAAAAAAAATTAAATCCTTAATTAAAGTTTTTCTGCACAACTCTGCACATATTTAAACGATTCCAATGATGACACGCACTGTAATAAACACACGTTGATATGGACATCAGCTATCAGCTATTAAATACACATACGTAAGATTAAAAATAGATTATGATAAACAATAATCTACTTTAAAAACATTATAACGTATATAAAAATTCGGTAGTTTACTTAGAATATTATTCATATTGACGTAAATGTAATAACTAGGTACCGGTTTATAATACAGTTTTCTTGTTCATCCACCGCTGTTCATGTTAATAGTATTTCGCCTTAGTTTCCTCTACCCATCCCATAACGCATACGATATGAAAACATATAATTTCTTTTCACAAAAATACAGCAATAGGCCAAGTTATGCTCCAAGTTCTACATTTCATCATGTTTTCAAGATGAGGAAAGTAAAGCAAAACTAATCTCTTCTGGCGTCATCACTGCTATAAAAACGAAGTATACACTTATATTTATATACAAGAAAAGCAAATTATACTAAATTTTATGTGTACGTACGACAGTGTTAGTGAAGTCAGCTGTGAGGACCTGGATAGATTATATTATGATATGGTTTTAACGTCGCCTGGTAATCTTTTCTCTTTTTCAAAAACTTGACAAACTTGCTTGTATCAATCATTATTTCTCGAAACTTTTCATTTGTACTACTAAATGTTATCTATATGAAAATGTAGAGAAGTTAATAATATTTAAACTTTTCCTATACAATTAAGTGAACAATGATTAACCACGGTTAAAGAGACCATATATTATCCGTTGGTTCCAGTGTATTTAATATTGTCCATTAATTTTGATTGATCCGTCACTTTTAAATAGCTTAAAAATCAAAGGGTACTTCCAAAGGTTTCCTATATCTAAGTTATAATATTGATCCTCAAACTGCCGTCTGGGGTTTATAAAACCAAGTAAATATCAGAACAATGTTGAGTTTAGGGCGAACAACGGATGCCGTAACTGTTGGTTATATTGTGTAACATATTGGCATGCCGAGAATTCTTCATTACGAAAACAACATATTTCATAGATTAACATGAATTTATAACATTTTGGTTATTTACGAAGTGCTATCACAATAATTAAATTGATAAAAACAATGCTATTTAAACATAATTTGGTTGTGTTACGTGTTTTAATATTTGTGACGATATGAAAGTTCATTCGACATACAATAAAACATTATGAAAAAATATATTGTCCTTTTCTAATTTATGTTTTCTTTTATCTCTTATACATACATACATATATATATATATATATATATATATATATATATATATATATATATATATATGCATACAAATTTTCATAATGATCGGTCAAATAGTTTATGAGTCTATAAAGGACAAACACACAAACATTCATTTATATATATATATATATATATATATATATATATAATTCGTTAGTTTACTTTGAGAATTATTCCTATTGACGTACATGTAATAACTAAATACCAGTTTATAAATACAGTTTTCTTGTTCATCCACAGCCGTTATAATATATATAGTATTATTATATATAATAATAACATATTTATAATAATATATTATATATAATAATAAAAATAAGAATTCATTCTTATTTTTCATTTTCTGTGTTGATGTTTTATGTTTATTCTGTTCTTATAGCCCTATTTATATAATTTTTGTAATTTCCTGAAGACGGCTTAAGCCGAAATATAGAAAATGTTTTATTACAATAATTGAAGAATTCTTATTGAAGATATATATATATATATATATATATATATATATATATACTGTCCGTTTGAGAGAATATTATCAGTAGTTTGGCCAAACCGAAAGAATTTTAGATAATGAAAAAGGGGATAATATGCACGCTACATTTTGTATAAACTTGAAAGACTTTGATCTCTAAGATAAATAGCAGATGTAAGCCTGTTACTGCGCTATTTAAAGGCACATTTTATTTTGCAATATCTTTTGAATTTTATATTTTAGTTTTCAAGTTCTATTTGTTATGTTTTTAGTTCGTTTCTGATTGATAAACTGAAAATGTCACATTGTGGGAAGAACCTGAAATATATTAATTTTGGCAGTTACAGAAAAAATAAAACTATCTATTACTTAGTAGAGCTATTATATAATAATATTAACTGAGTTCTATGATAAAGAGCTCAAATTACCCTTTATGATATTGAGTGCTATAATTACAATAATATTTGTGAATTTGTGATCTGTGTCAACAAACAAGCGACAACTGTTTTGTTGCTGAATCATTACGTAATATTATTTAATGATGTCGGAGAGAGAACCTGAGTATTTTTATGAAATGCCGTTTTAAGACAAACATTAACCTAATTGCCAGATCACTAAAGAAAGAGTTAATAAGCTTCTCGACTATTATTGACAATAATACTCAAGAGAACTTCATCTTTCCGATAAAAGTGAAGATTTTAGAAGACGATAAGACGAAAATAGCTGCACTTCCGTAGAAAATGCATTGAAAAACACGTTTATCAAGGAATTATTTATACATTTTCTTACTTAATTCTAAAAGCATGTGATGACCTTAGAATATTTTACTTTTTTATCTGGTAGTAGTGAATGAAGTGAATTGTGCAAGAAGGATAACTAACTATCCAATACGAAAGTTCAAAAATCTTCGATGTCCCTTCCACACACCCGCCCTTTGGGCTTCTGATAGAGCTATATGACGAGTAGTACTTCGTATTCTTGTTTGTATAAAGTGTATACCCATGAATGATGTCATGGAGGGTGGTAATCAATAAAACCAGTTTTTGTATTTTACACGAATTGTTTCCTCTCTCAATATAAAACATAATCTTCGAAAGACTATTATTGCTGAAGACCCTTTTAAAATAAAACTCTTAATTACTCTAAATATGCTTTCTATAAACCTTTATGATCTTGTTGTACTGGTAAACTGTATATTTCCAGTAATAAGTTAATAAACAAGAACTCAGCTAATGGTGACTGATAAAAAATAATCTATCAGTACAGCCCATTTGGTGAAATCTGTCTGTGGAGGTAACATCAAGTTGACTGATAAAAAGACATCTAGGAGTACAGTCCATTTGGTGAAATCTGTCTGTGGAGGTAACACCAAGTTTGACTGATAAAAAGACATCTAGGAGTACAGCCCATTTGGTGAAATCTGTCTGTGGAGGTAACATCAAGTTGACTGATAAAAGATAATCTCGGGGTACAGCCCATTTGTTGAAATCTGTGTGTGGAGGTAATATCAAGCCGACTGATAAAAGGTAATCTGGGAGTACAACCCAGCAAGTCAACGACCCAAGTGATCCGTCTGTGTCAACCTACGTTGTCTCTGATCATTAACCTATGACTCTATTTACTATAGTCGCCATCTAGATGGCACTGATCTGTATACAGTCAGTAAAACAGCCTGTTTCGTGCCGTAACAAGTAAACATCACAATAAATTTATGAATAGAGATATAATTACTCACACGTTTGAACAGGGTGTTAAAAATTTGAAGGTATATTCTTCGATATGGTTCAATAGGTGAAAATAAGAAAAATGACTTAACCTAACACTATGGAGTTTTAAATTTTAAAATTACTTCCCAGAAACGGTCAGTTAGGCGTCATAATTTTTGCATAATTAAATGAAGAAACGTATATTGTTAATGTGGAACACAGACTGAACCAGAGACTGGCATGACATCTTTAAAAACCACTGGCACCTTTGCCCTCAAACGCACCACTAATAACTGATGAGTTATCTCAAATAAAACTGATGCAAGAAAAACTGGAGAACTCGATTCAGTCCTCAAATTCCAAAATTTTGTCAAACTTAGCTGATATAAAATCAAGACAAGACCACATAGAAAAACCTACTGGAGAACGCCATGGCGCCTGCAACATCCGCAGCCCAAACAACTGTGGCAGAGATGCCTGCGACACCTGCGGCTGAGTCGATCGTCCTCCAAACAACCAGTATCACCGTGGCTAAGACACCTGTGACCGCCATGGGTGAAAAGATAACCAGTACCACCTTGGCTAGGACACCTATGACTGCCACTGCTGCAGAGACCGTGACTACCGCGGCTGAGAAGAGCAACTCTTCTGTCCACACTTCGGCATTTCGATCGCACCTACAATCGACTACACTTGATACAGAAAAAAAACAAGTACCATGAAAGAAAGCAAACCACCACTGAACCATCAATTAAATATAAAACTAAAAATTACAGAAGAAATTCACAGAACCACCGAAGTGTATCCTTACAGGTAAAAAAATCAAAAGAAGCGTCAAGTAGTGCAGAATATCGTACTGTAAACAAATTTGAACCTGTGCTGAACACAGCGAGCAGAAAAAATCCACCAAAAACAGCTATGATCAGAGATCCAAAAGAATCTGTAGAGGCTTTCTTCAGTAATAATATTCATCACTTCACAGAGCTGAGAAAAAAACTACCAAATGAAGGAGGCCCTTTTTTTAGGCCTGGTTTCTCAAAAAGAACTCGCTACAAAACCCGAATAATTCCTTCAGAACACGCAACCATGGACTAACAAAAAAAGAAAATCAACCCCAAAATTCGAATTACTTTTACTCCACCAAAACACACAATATGTTTCGAACAAAATCGACCGCCTGCAGCACTTAATAGAAAAAGAACATCCCTCATATTGTCATTCTTACTGAACACGGTCTCAGAAAGGAAGAGATTGAAAATACAAAAATACTCTCTGGCTACAATCTTAAGGCTCATTTTTCCAGATCAGAACACAAAAGCGGAGGAGTTTGCTGTGTACATAGAAAACTTCCTTGAAGACGTCACTGAGGAAGTGAATGTGTCAAATTATTGCAGAGAACAAGTACTAGAAGCCGCACTTATCCAAGTAAAAAATGGTAAAGGACAAGCTCAATATTCTGGGAACTTACCGGTCTCCACAGAGTAACCTGGAAGAATCTACCACCATTTTGTCACAGATAATTAATGAAAAAAATCTGGAAAACTCCCCACTAATTATCATGGGAGACATCAATATAGATCTGAGAAGGACTGACAAAAGAAACAGAGACTTAGGAGAAATCCTGACCTCCCATAATATCGAGAGGTTTGAACTACCAGCCACGAGAATAACAAAGAGCACACAAACCTCTATTGACTGGATATGCTCAAACCTACCTCATGAGAAAATCACCACCAAGGTGATCCATGCAGGTATCTCTGATCACTCAGCACAAACCTGCCACCTTGTTAATGAGAAACCCACCGAGCCAAGCACATACAAGAGATCGTTTAGTCAAACTAATCTAGAGGAACTAAAAAGTGCTCTTCAACAAGAAGATTGGAGCAATGTACTTCTGGCAACTTCTGTAGATGAAGCCTTCAAACACTTCCAAACAACCCTGACATTAGCCCTTGACTCGTCATGCCCACGAAAAAAAGCCAGAACTAAGAGAAGAAAAACTAAGACAATTGAAGACCAAGAAGCCAACACACTAAAGGAAGAATATCTTAAAGCACTGAGAACCTATGAGCTTTCAGGGAATAAGGCCGACAAGGCAATAACTGCAGAAAGAAAAAGACTTTACGACCTAAGGCTTAAAACTTTGAGGAAAAAAGCTTCCACAAACCATATCAATACAGCTGATAACAAATCAAAAGCTACATGGGACGTAATTAAGAATACATGGTCAACAACTAAAGCAGCAGACTGTAAAAAAATAGAATTAAAAATCAATGAAGAGCTGGCCAAAGATTCTAAAAAGCTAGCGGAAACACTTTAATAGCTTCTTCATAAATGTGGCTGAAAACACGCTTAAAAAAGCTAATATGAACCAACAAATCTCAAACTTACCACCACTCAACCCATATCCTACAAACAATGTTTCTTAAATGACTACACTAGCTCCCACAACAGAGAAAGAAGTTAAATTCACAATTCAGGAATTAAAAACAAAAAACTCCGCTGGTTTTGATGAATTCTCATCTAAAAATGCTGAAGGTTCTGCTCAAATGAATTAATTAAACCTCTGGTAAATATAACTAACAGATCATTCAAAGCCGGAGAGTTCCCAACAAACCTAAAGCTGTCCATAGTATACCCGAAATTTAAAGGTGGATCAAAACAGGAAGTTAGTAATTACCGACCGATATCACTTATTTCCACATTCTCCAAGGTTATAGAAAAAAATTGTCCTAAAAAGACTCCTACAGTACTGTACACAGCACAACTTAATCACAACTTCACAGCATGGATTCCTAAGGGGGAAATCAACAACTACTGCAATGATCGACATGGTTGAAACCATAATTGACAATCTCGAAGAAGGTAAACTAACAACAAGCATATTCCTCGACTTCAGTAAGGACTTTGATTGCCTGGGGCACGAGCTCATACTGCAAAAACTAGAATTTCTTGGAATAACAGGAACAGCTAAAAAGTGGTTCGGAAGTTATATCATGGGTCGAAGTCAGCTAGTTGAACTCAAACAAACAACAAATGGGGTAACAGGAAAAACCAAGTCAGGTCCCTTACCAGTCAACCGAGGAGTGCCACAAGGATCAGTTCTCGGCCCAGTCTTGTTCATCCTTTTCACAAATGATATGGCTCAGTACATAGGAAATCAATGTCACACTCTTATGTACGCGGATGACACCACCCTGGTCCTAAAAAACTCCAAGTCAGAAAATCTAACATCATCTTGTCTCACTTCAGTAAAAAAAGCTTATGAATACTGTAGTAAAAATGATCTGGCAGTAAACACTACAAAGACACTACAAGTTGCTTTTGGAAGGCGAGCAGAGATAGTTGAACACATCCCAAATGTGGAAATGAAGAATCATACTACGTTTCTGGGTGTTACCCTAGACAAAAATCTGACATGGGTGCCTCACTTGGACAGCCTATGCAAAAAGCTTAACACTGGCTAATTTGCAGTAAAACGCATTGCAAGTTCTTGTGATACAAACACTGCCAGGACTGGGTACTTTGCAGTTTTTGAGTCCCATCTCCGCTATGGTCTGGTTGTGTGGGGTGGAACCTCAAAGACTAACTTAGAGAGAGTCCTTAAAATTCAGAAGAAAGCCATCAGAGCCCTAGCAGAATTACACTACAATGACAGCTGCAGAACAGCATTTAAAACTTTTAAAATCTTGACTGTTGTGAATCTCTATATTGAAGCAGTGATCTCCAGCACCTGTAATGAAAACCCTCAAAAAAACAGTGATGTCCATCAGTACAACACAAGGGGTGCTGAACTATATCACCTACCGACCCACCACATGTCACTGTACGAGAGAAAACCAACCTACATTGGAAGAAAACTGCACAACCACCTACCTCCGGAGATAAGGAAACTTCAAGGCAAGAACTTTCAGCACATGCTAAGAAAATGGCTTGAAGATCACCCATTCTACTCATTGGAGAAATTCCTTGAACTCAACTAAAACTTGTATATATATATTTATGCACTGTAAAAGATATTTTGACGCCCTTACAATTCTCCAAGGAATTTGTAAATAAAGATTGTATTGTACTGTATTGTAATAGTTGCAAAATGGTGGCGTTAAAAAATTTTAAATAATGTTTCAATAATTACAATTATTTTATCGGAGAAAACATTTCCAGACACATAAAAGTTTGGTGGTGTACAGATAAACATTTTAATGCCATATTTGTTATGAACGGATAATAAATAAAGCTATAAATATGCATGTACTGGTCTGGTGCAATTAATTTTATTCAATAAGTGGAGAGTTTATGGTTTTACTAATACACTCGCTTGGTGTGTTGTTATCAGTTTTATTTCACCATACAGTAATTAAATTATACATAAAGTGATTTTGATTTAATAATGAACTGCACACATAATATTTGAAAGTGTTTGTTACACTAATAATATAAATATTATAATAAGTTAATATGATTATAGGCAGATTAAAGCTCAGAGAAGTTGAGAGGTAGGTACATTAACTCTACAATATTCTGTGGCCAGGCATAAAGTGGCACTCTAGTGTTAAACGACGAACAGATTTAATGTCATAAACATTGACCTGATTCAAGGAACAATAAGAGCGTTATTTTGCTAAACAATGGTACTTACATTTACATATTACAAATTCCGTGTATTAAACACAGAAAATAAATGACTATTACAGGCAAACCTTATGAAGTATTTATTTTACAGAAATACTTAAAAATTATAAATAAATCTATTCAATTGTATGGTTTTATGGTGTGGAAATTTATAAGACTTGATAAAAAAATTAACTAAAGTCGTACCTATTATTGTTAGATATTTTATTCATAATCATAAAGTAACAAAGTAGCCTGGAGCAAAATAGATTATTCGGATTAAAAAAACATTGATGTGTATAACTTTATATATCAAGTAAGAGATCTTGCAGACTAATGTAGTAATATAACACAAATAGAAATTTAAATCAATAGTTGAAGAGATATACGTATAATTGGATTATGAAATGATGTATTTCGTTTACGATATGAAAGATACACTATATATGAGAAATCTAAAACCATAGATCCCTTTCAGGTATGCGATTGGTAAATACATTTCAGTGGCAAAAGCATTTCGTATTAGTATTGAATAATAGTTTTAAATATACCTTTCAGTGCTGAAATCAAAACTAATGTGTCCTTTCAGTATTAAATAGCGTTACGATCATAGCTAATTCATTATTTAAATGTTTATACACATTTCACATATTTGTCTATGAACTGAGTGTCAGTGAAGCTTATTACTCGAGGGACTGGAATATTTCATTACTGTCTGTCTAGTTTAGACATGAAAGTTTGCATGAAGCTCATTTTTACATACATATATACATGTAACTACATATACATTGTAACTACATATACATATGTACTACATATACCTGACATACATACATATACTACATACATACATGTATATAGTAAGCACTGAATTTGAGGATGATGTTGTCACACAATGGGATTTAACTGAGCTTTGGTGGACATTTTTATATTGGTTTTTACGGAAAAAATATGTATCAATAGAATAAAACAAAATAAAATTGTAAAGAAAAATAAATACATTTGTAAAAGAAATTATTTAAATCATATTAAATTGGGAAATGTGACATGGTAACACGTTGATATTCACATGACATTTGCATACCACGTCAGCAAACCCTGAAACCTTATATTACGAAGAATAAAAATTGACAAGGCCAGTTGCTTCTTCTGAAACTGTCATTCTCCAATAAGTCACAAAAATAATGTTCTGTTTCTTCTTTGCTTATCGTGTTTTGTAATGTGGAACGTGTGTCAAATTACCTTAATTTAAACGATTATTTGTGAACGTGCAAACATACCATGACCTAACTGGAATTAAAAGCCTGGACCTCTGGCGTAATAAATGAGACCCTAGAAATTCAGCTGTCAAAAACGACAGTATTACTGGTGCTTGCGCCAAGTATCACGATTCTATATGTGACATTGTCATCCGTTACAATACACAGCTTAGACAGTGGTACAGAGAGAGATATCCGATACTGCTTGGATATGCGATTTGGTTTGTAAAGGATACATCGATGTACGTGTAGTAGAGGATTATGTAGTAATAGGAATTAATCTATATTTGAGTGCGAGCATCTCATGAAGATAGCCAAATATCACCGGCCATGGAGCCCTAGGTCATAATATTGTATATGACAAGGTGGTGCACAGCATCAACGGTTTAATATTTATTCCAGATACGGAAAGCCCGGTGGGGCTATAAAATTCCTATGTAACAGTAAATTTGGTTTATATGGTATGGACGTGGATACATATCGTTATACCCAGTACCTGTGCATCATTGCCAAGAGTAACGTTTGATGGCCACTACCATTATATTTCATTTATCAACGATAGTTAGAAAAACTATTTGGCCGATTTTGAGAACGTATTTTGCGATCATATTTAATAGACTATTAGCAGGGTTGTCTGAGAAGATAATATGATATAATCCAAAGTAAAAAATAGTTCAACAGAAGTGCAGGTCTGCTTGGGTTCAATTAATTCAGGTGTTCTACGTAGCCTATAAGGCTCTGTTGAATTTAAAGAGTGCCAATGCCTTATTTTATATAATTTAATGCCTATTTATGTCTTCTTTTTACATTACTTTTAGGAAGAATGGCGACAATCACCGTACAAGTAAGGGAACCAATTATATTTCTGACATGTGATCGCGCACATTGGGATTTAACTCAAAGACCGCAACGGACCTTTTAAAACGTTTGAAGACATCTTTGTGTTTATATAAGGCTGTCTGATAATTATCGTGTTTGAACTTAGAGATATTCAGCCTGAAGCGGGATACAGTGCAGAGATGGAAATCAATTCAAAGATAATCACTGTCTCAGAGATGTTTAAGGACTTAGAGATTTCCCTATGGATTGCTAATTTTCCGAGCTTGGTAGAGTAGCATAGGATATGATGAAGAATAAGGGTTTGATTCAAGGCTTATCATCAAAATGAAGTATGTTTCTACATACGTCACTATTGAATATGCAGCAAAAATCTCAAGGGAAAAATTAAATTAAAATATATATAGTTTGCAGTGTAATTATATGTAACTTGATGTTAAATTTTTGTTCCTCTTAACTAAATATTTGAATGTATCATGTGGCAAGATATCTCGAAAAAGATTTCATCCGTATACTTTAAATTTTACAGGAAAACTAATTTTTATATAGACACGAATGTGTTCTATAATAGTGCACGTCCAACAATGGAGTTTGACTGAGTGTAATTATTGTCCCAATTTCTTTTCTTTTTGATGGTATGTCTGTCTATATGCTTATAGGACATCTCGAAAACTAAATGAGTTATTCACATAGATTACAACTTTTGTAAGCAACCTCAATGACGCCTGTTACGTGATCCGTGGTGTGGCGTTTTCCTCGCTTAAATATTATCTAGGAGATACTTGAAACTCGATTGTGTTGTGTATTCGCGTGCTTTGTCTCAGATATGTCCTGCTTGAGTAGGGAGCGGTCGGCCCGGACCGCTGCTGGCTTGAGTAATGGCGCTCTGGCCGCGTCAGCAGCAATTACAAGCGCCATTAATATCCAGGAGAGGCCTGTAATAGTTTCACAGTTTTCTGTACAAGGAATTTTAATGGAAAAATGCATCAACAGTTAGTTGAAATATGAGATCCCATTTCAAGGGGATTGTAAATCCGGGTTTCTTAATAGCCATACAGTGTTACTTTTCTGTTGAAACTTCTTAAACAATTAAGTATGAAAGGATAATTAAAGAGCATTCACCACAGTCACGGTTTTCTAAACCCATCATCTTAAGCGACTTTACTTAATTGTCAATCTTCACAGCTGAATTGAGGAGGAGTCATTGAGGATCATGGATGATATTACTATACATTAATTATTGAACCTTGTACCCTTACTAGAGATAAAAAATAAAATTGTACAATTAAATTAGCAGCAGTATTTATTTGTACTTGTTATAGCAATTGTGGAATAAAATGTCAATAACGATTTCTCAATAAATCAAAAAGGATGTAGAGAAATAAAGCACTACTTGTTAGATAAAATTCAAAGAAATTTTTAAACTTAAATGAAACAGAAATTGCAAAAAATGTTTTTTCAGTGTTGTGTACCACATTATAAACAAACACAAAAAATTATTTAAATAATCACGTTAAATTTCCTGTTACAATTAGATAGATTATTTTCAATTTTTGAGATCAAAGTAATGATACTCTCATTACAAAGTACAATGTAGCCTACTGAATTAAATTTACTTTCAGTTCATGTAAGCGAAGCCTAGTAAGAAATTTGAGTTCGGAATCTTTGGGGGGAAGTCAGAGAAGATTAGACATGTTAAACACAGTTCCATAAAGTGATATCTACTCATGCATTGTGTTGCAACGTATACTAAATATAATGTTTTTTAATAAAGCATACTAATATGTCTTTCACTTTACATTCCATTGTTCAGTAATAATATCTGTGTATGTAAATAGGTGTTATACAGATTTAATGTACACTTTTTAAATATTTTTAGTTGTCAACATATTCGTGCTCGCTAATTGAAAACTCGGGACACGCTGCAAATATATTGCACTGATTGCAGTGTGCAATCAACTAAATACAATTTCCAGTAGTTCGTTTATATGTTCAGTATGATCAGATAACTATATTAAATTATTTCCCTCTCGTATACGGTATAAAATCGTTACTGTAAAGAGTATTGCAGAAATAGTTTGTTGTATCGCTCTTGTCGCATCGGGATGTGGTTATTGGTGAACCTTATTACGTTATATTTACTGACAATAATACACATTACTATGTACTTTTAAGTTCTCACGTTCAAACTAGTAACCTCCAATTTCTATACAAGATACGCTTGCCGCAAAAAGTAACTACAGTATAAGCAATTACTCTTTAGCCTGTGAAAGTATCACTAGGCTTTAATTTGAACAAACCCAATAACTGTAAGTATTCGAAAATATATTTCATAGCCTCTTTGTGAACAGGTATACACCTCTATCCCAAGACTTATTCGGTTACACATTGTAAAAGCAGCACCATAGATAATGTAATATATATATATATATAATACACTACATTATCTATTATATGCTTTATATTATATACACTGCATATATATATATATTTATATATGTGCATATATATATATATATATATATATATATATATATATACACACACACACACACACACACACACACACACGCACAAGTGTGTGTGTGTGTGTGTGTAAACCAAAAAGGTTCAACCTTATCTAGGTTTTTGAAAAGTTGTATTAAAAAGAGAAAACATGGATGTATCTATAAATCACCAATATTTAAAAGGATAGTGTGGTTTCGGACATTTGTTATCGTTATATGATTACAGAAATATAGCCTACTCTTCTTTAATTATAAAATTGTTCTAAAACATTAAAAGACTAAAAAAGTGTGACAATGTATTTCTACGACATTATAATCAATTATAAGTCATACTTGACGAATAGCATGAAGACCAGACTGGAGGGAATAAACAGGCGATACCACTGCTATATTCTATTTATTATTTGAATACTGCTATATTCTATTTATTATTTGTACACTGCTATATTCTATTTATTATTTGAACACTGCTATATTCTATGATAGTATACGTTCAACCGCAGAATTTGGCTAAGCGTCGTTGAAGACTATCACTAATAGCCTACTAGCCTACTAGGCTAAGACAATTTCTGTTTTTCTGAGGGATGTAAATATTTCTCTTCTGAACGATTGTATGTCTATCTGATCACATTTTACCTCGAAAATTAAATAACCTATAGGTTTGAAATTATGCGTGTAAATTTATGTTGTGTGTTAAAATAGTGTACGGTTTATACTGAAAAAGTGGTTAAAGAATAAATGAACTATTTTATCTTTATATAAGATAAAAGTGTAACTAATTTTACTAGAGTAAAGCTCTTAATTGAAAGAAATGGCATTGTAATTATTAACTACTCAAGTATTTAGTTTAAAACGATGTTGTCATTTTATAGACAGAAACTTCTTTATTAACGGCACTAAGTAAAACCTGTTTTTACTAGATGCTGCTGCAAAGTGGCTCATAAAGAAATAATTAATAGTTATTTATTATTAGGTTGATGATTGAGCTGACCATCAGCATAATTATCTTCCCTTAAATACTCCCTTTGATCTTTTTTTATAAATAAACTAATTTATTTGCCATTACAAACAAATAATTAGCAAATACATGTTTTCAGTTTGTTTAAATTGTATTACATATTTAAATACTCACTTTAATAGTTTTTACTAAATTTTATAAGAATACGAGATAAAAATATGGTAAATCTCCAATGGTCATAGCCATCTAATGTACGATATTATTCAAATACAGTAATAGAATTGTTAGAATAACTTTTATCGTTATTGAAGTTGTATACTTTGAAAAAATCTATTACTTAAACATTCATACTAATTTACTTAGACTTGTGTATATAGAAAAAATAAAAACATCAAACGAGCTAGCTTCAACTTCAAGCCTTGAGTGGATCCTTTAGATGAACTAAGGTAGGCTGATGTTAGCTGATGCACAGTGCATTTCAGACTAGAAACCGCGAACTGTAAATTATGCATGTAATTTTACATTAATATTTTTTACAAATTAATTACACAAAGTTTTTACATTAAACTGTAAAAAGTTGTAAATATAATAAAACCTTTGAATACTTTCACACTTGGAATTACTTATAAATGTGTTACTTTTAACTATATTATAATTAAATCTGGCATATTTGTCTTTATACAAAAAAATTTTGAAGTTATTTACCCTAAATGAAACGAAAGATTAAATATATGCTTTATAAAACATACAAAATCATTTTGTCATTATGCAATCACGAATAAAATCAAAATTTTCGGTAGTATATTACTTTTTATTCATTCGTGTGTATTTTACTGTTACAATCCTCATCATGGCTTGGTAAAATAACATTAGAATTAATTCAGATAGTGAAACTTCTTTATTTAATTTTAAAAACATATCCATAACGTACTTCATTGAAACATAAATGTTCAAACAACAACATTGCTATAATTGACAAGTATTTTTTTTGTTAATTTCAGCCTAGTATGACTAAAACCAAACATTCAACCGATCTTAGAATATTATAATAATTGATCTTTTAGCTTTTATACAGCTGTAAAGATAATATTAATTCATTACAAAACATGACAAAATTATAACATGGCGAGAATATTGATTTTAAGTCGCGCAGGACGTGGGTATAAATAAGTCAAAACTAATGAAAATACTTTTGCAGTAAACGAAAAATTTAAAGAGATACATATGCTTATAGATTTTTTAAGCATATTTTTCGTTTTCGACCAAATTAGGACCAACTTGTTCATTATTTTGTTTACAAACTTTTCAAAGGCGCGGACTTGAGGTAATATGTACATTAAACAAACTTGGTTACCATTGTACAATTAGTTACCATTAATTTAATACTTTTATTATATTTTTTATTATAAAGTTTTCTAAATTAACACCAAGATTACAGAAAGCAGTAAGTGGCGGGAGTGAAGTGGCTTAGCAGTAGATTTACAAGGCAAATAGAGATAATGGGCCGTATTCAAGGGTATACGACTTCAGGTCTTGTCTGTGAAGCCGCATTTTATAAATAATAATGGAGATTGCAGAGTGGTTGTACGCTGAATACTTCGAAGCTGAGGCTACTTATCTACGAGTTTTAATTCACGTTGTACGCTTTTGCTGCCTCTCAATCTACTTGCTAATAAAGTTTTATTTACTATAAAAAAGGTTTTAAAACCCTGTTTGTAATAGATGTTTTAAGCAAGTTTAAACTTAATCAAGTCTATTTTAAATTGCTATTTTTGAAAAAAGACTAGTTCGATAGCCATCTCATAAAGACTACTCTTCACATATTATTGGGAGCATGCTTGAGGAGTCTAGCTCGATATTAAAACAAAACATAATGTTTACTTTTTTGTTGTTTATTATTCATTGAAATATACTCATTTAAATTGTATGAAACCTTTATTCCTATCTGAATTTAATCTTATAAAAATAGGTTTTTTAATAAACTATGTAATAGTAGATTTTTGTATTGTGGACAATGGCATCTGGAACAAATATAACCAATCTTTATGAGACAAACACAGCATGACCATACAAATCATTTTGAAATCTCAAAAGATCATGACGGAAATGAAGCGTATATTTAGGTACTTGACTGACAGCTTTTGGAAAAGTGTAAGACAGAATCCAAATGTGTTAATGAATATAGTCTGTGATCCCAGAAAGGACGTTTGTGACATTAAACTGAAGTATGGTGTGTATAGTGCAGTTTGTGACATTACACTGAAGTATGGTGTGTATAGTGCAGTTTGTGACATTACACTGAAGTATGGTGTGTATAGTGCAGTTTGTGACATTACACTGAAGTATGGTGTGTATAGTGCAGTTTGTGACATTACACTGAAGTATGGTGTGTATAGTGCAGTTTGTGACATTACACTGAAGTATGGTGTGTATAGTGCAGTTTGTGACATTACACTGAAGTATGGTGTGTATAGTGCAGTTTGTGACATTACACTGAAGTATGGTGTGTATAGTGCAGTTTGTGACATTACACTGAAGTATGGTGTGTATAGTGCAGTTTGTGACATTAAACTGAAGTATGGTGTGTATAGTGCAGTTTGTGCATTAAAGGTTACATATGTAAAGAAAACATTTAGAACATTTAGGTTTGAGTGTACGAAAACATCTAGTGAATGCGACATCTGGAGCGAATTAAAGTACAAAAAGTTGAAAAAGCAGATAACGACCTCGAAAAGAAAATCAAAGAGGCCAGTACTCTTGAAAATAGGAAAATTCAGGATCTATATCATGAACAAGAGGATCCCAACTGTGCATACTGTCCTGGACATTATTAAAGAGTTAAATAGCTTTAATTTTGTTTCTTTCCGCGATTTCCGAAACTTGAGTTTTAAATATTTAGAAGCTAAATTTTTCAGCTCACGACGATCCTACAGTAGTGAAGTTTGTACTACACATTTTTGTAATATAAGCTATTTACTGATGGGGTTTAAAAAATTTAAATTTTAAATGTTTAAACAAATATTTTAAAATATTTCTTGGACGATTATGTCCATAAAATAAATATATTTTTTTGTAAAAATGTATGTTAATTTACTTTATTTTGTGTGTGTCTAAATAAAAGTCCAATGAATGTACAGAAAAGAATTAAAAATCGTAGCTTGATCAGTTCCAGAGATAAATGGCATAAAGAAAACATTACGGAAGATAAGGAGGCAAACTCCCGTTAACTCACTAGAAATGGCGTGCTTCACATTTAATGAACTTTCACTTCATATAAAGTAAATATAATAATATATTTTGAAATTATGATATAAGAAATCATTTATATTATTTACTGTTAAAACTATGTCAGTGTTACGAATGGCTTGGGCCATACCTTTACAACAAGGTTGCATTATAACAAGACTATATTTGATTAAACTGAAATCCCCATGTCCTGAATCCAAATCTGTTGTAAGGTAAGTTGCAGCATATTGTCTAGGTACAACAAAGGACTCAGCACAATGCAAGTCAAGCTTACCGCTGATAGCAGTCTGAGAGTCTCGCTTAGCTATCAGCAAACACCCACGTCAAATAGGGATACATTTAGTGGCTTCCGTACTTGTGAATGGTATAAACTACCTTTTGAAACGAGAAACCTTGGCTTTGATTCTATGTTATGTACTACTAGTAATGTTTTGTTTATAACTTGTTTATTTATTTTATTTTTATTTACATGCAACAATACAGGTGTTGTACCAATTACATTTTGCATGTTTAAATCAAGATGACATGCAATTATCCACACATTCCAATATAATCCAGTCCAGTCCAGTGTTCCACCACAATAGTTCACAATAAATAGATAATTAAGCATAAAGATAAATAACAGATACATATATATAGATATAACAACGTAACTATAATAAAAGTATAAACAAAATAACAATAATAAACTTTAACAATAACAACAAATGAAATCAAACTCTGTCAAGATAAGCCATAACAAAAAGAACATATGTGTGTGTGTGTGTGTGTGTGTGTGTGTGTGTGTGTGTGTGTAATTAAAAGTATAAACATCTTAATAAAAATATTGGTAGTGTAGTATATTTGTTAAATGTGTATATGTAAGGTATTAGTTATAGTCTTGCTCAGTTTATATCCCTCTGACAAAGTCTTTTGTATTGATTAATATTATGTAAAAATATATCAAACTCCCCAGGCAAAGAATTATGCAATCTCATCATTGTATTCAAAGGTGATGAAAAATGTGCCATTGTACGAGAAAAATTAATGTGAAACACATTTTGGGATCTATTATAAAATGATGGAGTGTAAAAATTAATTTTTTAAAAAGCAAAATGAATCCATTACTTCACCTCTTAGCAATTTAAAAATAAAAAGTAAATTCGCTAATTTTCTACGTTTTTGAAGACTTTTCATTTTAAAAATGCTTAAAAGTTGATTATATGAAATATCGAAGGTAAAGTGACCACTTTCTTTAAAATATAAATGTCGTAAAAACATTTTTTTGTACCATTTAAATTAAATTAATGCGATTAGCAAAATAAGGATTCCATACTATATTGGAAAATTCTAAATTTAATCGGACAAGTGATATGTACATTGTTTTTAAGGTTGAAATTGAATGAAAATTTGAAGACTGTCTAATAATAAATCCTAAACTTTTGTAGGCCTTATTTACAATAGATGAGATATGAGGATTAAAAGTTAAAGTAGGATCCAAAATTACGCCTAAATCCTTAAATTCAAATACCCTTTCAAGGTTACTACCATTTATGGCATAGTTATTTGAAATTGATAACTTGTTTAATATAATCCAATTATGTTTCACATAAAGGTATTGTTATAATGATAAATTGTTTCTATTACGTTCGTTGAAAGTTTAAAATAAATGTTGTGAAATATATACAATGTAAAAATATCTAATTTCGAATCAAAACATTGTACTCAATAACTGCAGTAAAATTAAATTTCCTTATTAATTAACTAACAAGTTTTTTTCAATAACCGAGATGAACCAAGCACATCCAAGAAGCTACGTTGGGTATTTAAACCCTAATTTCGGTTTTAAATATCCACGGTTCAATATTAATCAATCAGAATTCAATTAAGTATGCTACCGTTATAAACTCCTCTCTTCAACCCAAAACCGAAATCTTAATAGCGAAATGCGAGTGGAATTAATTTAAAACACATAAATATGAAAAAGTTTAATATGCTGTTACTCCAAGCAATGCGTGTAAGAGACTTGTTACTAAATCACTGAAAATCAGTTTACGTGTTGCACATATAAAAAAATAAAATGTATTCATTAAGTATTCAAAGTGGTTAGTTTTTGATTCATATCAATTTATTAGAAACATTATACTTTCAGAAATGCTGTTTTTATTCAGGATACTACATAAAATATATGAGAAACTCTAAATGTTATCCTAAAACTAAAGTTCAAAAGAGCTAGTGCACTATTTTGGTCGGAAACGTTTCAAATGCAAGAATTATTTAATATCGGAATGATATAACTCCCTTAAATTTATCATGTAACCTAATCAAAAATTATAACATCCAATTAAAAATCATCCTGTGAAGAAACAAAACTACTTCAAGACCTGTACATTACTATCTCAAATTTTGGTTTAAACGCGGTTCTACTTAAGCGGGCTTTATTGTAATCTGAAAAACTGCATATTTTTATACAATCAATATTAAAAATATATAAAATGTGTCAAAGTATAAAATTATTTTCACATAAACCCGTGACACATACCAAATAAAGTATTAAACATATTATCCAAAAGCGTTCAACTATGTAAGAACTGCTATAGATACTTTCCTATTGCATAACAAGAGCAAAAATGAGATTTGCTGTAAACGGATTACAAAAATCAAGATTAAAAATAATTGCCAATTTAAAAGTTTTTTTAAACGGAAAAAAATAACAATCTGTGCCGGTAAGGTATGTACATCCTGTGTAAGAGAACGTTATAAAAACCTATCTTTCCTCCTTCCCCTGTAATAAATAAAAAAAGCTTCTCCAGCGTTAACTGAATAAGCATGGATTTAATTGAAATCGCATACCACTGACAATTAAAATATGTTCCTCTCTCGGAAATCGAACCGGATTGCCACTGGTATGTGAAGTAAATCAATACGGTTCATAACTCCAGGACAGTGAACGCTCACGTCTCAGGAACTGTACGTTGCGGTATTTTGTAGTTCACAACCTCCATGTTTGTTTCACGGGTTTCGTGCAAATATGAGTCTCTGTGTTGACTCTCACTTCTGAACCACATCTCTACCCGACGCGTTCACAGTTCAGAGACTGAAACGTACCTTTACCGAAATTTCTATACAAAGTGTGAAATATTTAGTTACTATTCTACTATAACAAATTATCTCCTGGGCATTAGTCTTAAAACTCACTCACTTTATTATAACGACTATGAAACTAACATTATAATTATTCAAAACCATTGTAGCAAAAGCTGTGATTCACATTTAATAATAATAATAATAGGCATATGTATGCAATTTGCTTTTGAAGAAGTAATAACATAAATTTTATATATGCTCTCAGTCAATAATTAACCGATATTTACTGAACTAGTACTTATGGCATGGCATGGGGTAAGGACACGGATACATATTTTTACTGCCTTCTGCTATATAGATTGTACATTGCCATTACTTTCACTGAAATTTTAAATCGTATATAATTTAACTCACGTTTTTTGTTACGATTGTGCGTAAAATATAAGGAAAAACGCGTGTGCACTAGTAAGCTACGGAATATTTGTCATTTGTTAGTCCCAGATTATTCCAGAGCAATTTACAGAAAGGATCATTATTGGTCTTTGGTACGCAACTCAGCTTAAAGGGTTAGCCAATTTTTGTTTATTTTAGTATTAAATTTAACTTAATGGTAACTACAGCTGTTCTTAGGCAGTCTGAAATACTTTTCGTCATTCGCCTAAATTTAGGGTATAAAAAAATAAATTGAAATATGCAAATTTTAGGAGTGAATTAAATTTGGTTGGGCGAAAATAATAATAGTATACCTTACACATCTGAAAGTATATTATTTACTTCAAAATATGATTTTTAAAACCCGTATCAGCTCAGATATTACACTGAAAAATGATCACCATGATCAAGGACTGAACCTATCCCTGTATTCATATGGCTACACTATGCTTTTTATGACTGTACTCGAAGCAGGTTTGGGGTATGTTTAAAGTCTGTTCTTTCCCTTCCTTGCTTCTTTCTGGTCTTTATTTTTGTAGAGGATAGATATCAATCCTTGACATGTTGTGTTATACATTTTATAACCGATAAAGATGACAAACGTCAGAAATGCTGTTATCATTTTACACTATGCTGTTACGGGTTAGTTGTATATTAAAGGATTTTGTCGAACTATAAACGAATATAAGGTAATTAGTTTAAAAAAAACTAAAGCTAAATTGGACCTGCATTTAGAAACTTTTATGACCAAACTGAAATAAGGGATCTAAGAAATTTTAGAGTCATATTTAAATACTCTCTATAGTATTATTTAGAATATCTGAATGAAAATGAATTAGTTATAATGAGTTTATATATTAGACTTTTTTATTAGTATAAATATGAAACATTTACAATTTCGACTCCAGAGTTCAGAAATAATTCCTTCGTATGTACATATTTATACTGTATACAGCGTTACTTACAGAGTATACAGAATATTATGTACGGAATTAAAATTTACAGTAGAATTGATACTGCCTTAAAACCATAAGAATCAATAATAGTTTTGATGTATAATATTAATTAAACCTAAGTAATATACCTACATTGTATTATACATATATGTATAATGTGAAGATTAAATTGTAAGGTTTTGTAGGGTTGGTTTAGTTTAAGATTAAGGTTGTGACATATTTTGAGCAAGGGTTGCTGTGAGAGGATTTAATAATAGGTTAGATTGGCAGTACAAATACCCTCAAATGAACCAACACATTTATTTGTGACAACATTTCATTAAATTGATTAATTGATTGCGTCAATCGACATATTAAGCACAAAAAAAAACTTAATGTCTTAATACTTTGAAGACATATTTAATATTAAATTATTCATTACAATTTATTTTGAATTTAATTCATTATAACATTTACTAGTAATTTTGTAGTGTTGCAATAATAATGAGTTCATGGACTAACATGAGAAACTTTCTTTAAAATAGCTAAACATTTACATGAATTTATATTTTCGAAATTGTGAACATTTAAATAGATATGGAATTGAAAATGATTAATGAACCCTAAAATATACTAAGTTCTTAAAATTTACTTACATTTTATTTCACATCACACTTATTACGCCTAGAGATATTTTTCCGCACACGAACACAAACACTCCCGAACTTCACTTTTCGAATTCCCGGCCTCCACTTCCACCTCTCCTCCTTGTTCTTCAGTTTTGATGTTCTTCTCCCGCCAGCTCATTGACCACGCCTCTGCCAAATCTCTCCATCATAATTGGTGAGTAACAATTTTCCATATCAGCATGGCTGTCCCTTACATTGTCGCACGGTTTTTACAAATAAGCATTTCCTGTTTGTTCACCATCGGCGTCTGGGCGGATGTGCGTATCTACTTACATCCGGAGGATGTTTGTCTCGAATTGCAATACGAGACTTCCTTTCCAGCAACTATCTGTAAATCTATTCTATGAATTTTATTTTACTAATAATACATATGTCTTACATTCCCCTGGCTTAATGACGATTCTACCTACGAATCGTACTTATAGTCTAATTAGGGTTATCCATTGGGTAGTCACGTTCATGTACTGTAGGCTTCAGAAATTTTATTTTGATGTTGTTAATGTGGATGAAGTAGAGGGCTATAAGAAGAAGTAGTGTTATTATAGAAGTCCAGGCTAATAAAATGTACAAAATGAGTTCCGTGTTGTTTACTATGTTTTTGTCGTCGTGTTTTAGCTGGAAGTGGTGTTGTCTTTGTAGATTGTGAACGAAGTAGGTGAATGCGCAGGTAGCTCGGAGAGTAGGTAGTGTTGTTGTGTTGAGAATGCTGTGTAGACATCTTCCTTGTTGTCTGCCAAGTCATGTATTTGGTGTTCTGTCGCAATGTCACAACACCATTCGAAGAAATCTCCGACGAACGTGAGCGATCTTCTGTTTCTATCTGGTTGTTGTCTTTGGATGAATGGGAGGTGTTCTGCTACCATTTGTTGATGTATGAGGGTTTGTAATGTGGAAGGGTTGTTCTGTATCTTGCAATAGGTTTGGGAGTTGTTGAGGTTTTTAGGGCAGGAATTTAAAGAGGGTTCGTTTTTAGGTAAATTTTGCTGTGTGTTGAAAGGAATTTTGTATAATATAGGGATGGAAACTGGTATAAGGTAGTGTCTGAGACATTGGAGTGAAGTACGCTCCTTTGAAGATTTGTACTAGAGGCTTATTGGGTTCTTCTGTGTTGTGGGTTGATGTGCTGGCAAAGGTGGTCGAAAGAGGCATGGCAAGTGCTGTGAGTAGTAGAAGGAAGTGCTGTGAAGACTTCATTTTTCTCGTGGGTGGTCGGGATCGGTTAGAGTGCTGTAGACTGGTGTCTTGTAGATTGGTGTCTTGTAGACTGGTGTCTCAGGTTGTAGTTGGCTTTTTGGTGTCGAAATTCTAAAACTAAATATCTACAGGTTACATATACATTTCAGGTTAATATTTTATAATTAATACACATTTATGCCTAAGGTTTTTTTTTTACAGAAATCTTTTAATGACCTCTCGATGGTGTGTCGTATTTCCCTAGCTCTATGTAATAATATTTACTAAGCATCTTGATCTCTAGTGTTCTTAAATAAGGTTCGATATTATGTTAATTTATTATATTACAAAACGATACTACGCACCTTTCTTTCTGAGGAATATGTAATAACCCTTCTTTGTGCTTATTGTCCATAGTCATTATTATGATCATAATATATGTTGCCAAATCAAGGCTGTATAGTTTGTTAATGAGCAATATTGCCGTGCTAATACATACTATGTTAAATATATGTTACTTTCCTTCAATGTTAGATTAGCTATGTAATAATTAAACATGTTATATAAGTCATTTACATGTCATATATTGAAGTATTTGTTTATCCTAGGATTATATAATATAGAACATGTATGTCTCTTTCTTTGAGATGCATCTCAGGAAAATTGAGTCCTTGTAGGGTATATTATGTTAACACTGCTATCTACTAACTTAAATAAATATGATATATGTAGTACACTTTATCATATTTTATATTCTTTATTACTAGGTATACACGTATCCCTCAGGTAAGTATAATATGTACGTTGTGTCAAGTTAGAGTACGCTTTGTTACTGTAGTAAACGAGTACGTGGGAAACATTACTTGCATACTAAGCTGTCTGAACCACCAGGGCCCTTGGCGACCCAGACCGCTGGTACAAGGCAATGCCCCCTAGTCATAGTCACAACATAGTCGGTGTAGTATAGCGTGGGAAGTTAGTTGAGTTAGCAGAAAACTTATCTGCCTGGGAGACATACCAGAGTCACGGTCAAGTCTTACTAGCCAGTCTAAGTACGGTTACCGTGGGTTACAGGCTCTGCTCGTGTCGTGTCGTGTGTGCTGTGTTAGTGTCCTGTGTATTGGGATTATCTATACCAATATCTTTGGTACGTGTAACCTATCACTTAATCACTAAATTACAGTAAACCTCACATTAAAATACAAAGTTAGGCGTTTTAATTTTCTAAAACTTTTATGTCTTTATTCTCTATCGTTTTCCGACACAACATCGAGATTTTTAATATACATTTTTATTTCTGTTAGACTTACTTCAGTGACTTTCAAGGTTATATAACGTTATAATGAATCATTCAAACCGTAATCAAGTTAACCGGTCTCTCAACTCCTGGAGTATAATACCTATTTTTTTTAAAGCGATTCTTGCATGACTATGTAGTAGCTTTTTACCCTCATATATTATGAAATTATTGCGAATATACTTTTCACTCTCTTCAAATTTTACTACAAGGCAGTGAGTGCATAGTGATGTTCATGAGAAATATTGTATATATTATTCTTGAATATTTTATTATTGCTCAAGTCCCTTCATATTTGTTTTATATTCTCTTATAGAATAATTTCATTCTAGCAACATGTATTGGTTGTTCTGTTAACCTTCCCCTGTGGTAAATTTCTACTGCATATGTCACTTCGTTAATTTTTTTCTTGACAACGAAAGGACCTCTAAATGGTGTTTGAAATTTACTATATTTTTTTGTGTGGTCTTTCGGGAAATGGACCAAGACTTCATCGCCGGGGTTTAAATCCAAATGAGTTTTGTCACGGTCAAAGTATTTCTTTTGCGCTTCCTGGGCTTTTTTCATGATTTTCGGCATATCTTTGCGTATTTGCTCTAAAATTTCTATATTTTCCAACACCATTTTTTTCGGGATTAACCTGTAAATATATACAATCAGATGGTAAGTTAGCTTCGTAACCAAACATGAGGTAGTGCGGTGTGTAGCCTGTTGAAATGTTTACAGACGTGTTGTAGGCAAATGTAACTATTTGTACATATTTTGACCAAGTTTGGGGTTTTTCCACAACGTAATGAGATATTGCCTTTATTAGCGTGTGGTTGTATTTTTCAACCGCACCTTGTACTTGTGACATATAAGCAGCGCCTGGCCTTTGTTCAATCCCGAGTGCATTTAGTAACTGTGAAATTACAGAATTCATAAAGTGCGTTCCTCTGTCATGATTAATAATTCTAGGAAATCCAAATGTGCAGAATAGATTTAATAATTTTTGCGCTACTGTGTTCGCATCTGCATTTCTACAAGGGGTTGCAAATGCCATTCTAGTGCAGGCATCGGTTGCAACTAGGATATATTTGTAACCATTACTTTGTGTAATATTACCTACAAAGTCTATTGTTATTCTGTCAAAGGGTTTTATGGAGGGTGGAATAGGTTGTAGTAGGCCGTAATTTTTGTTCGTTTTTGGCCTACGTAGTTGACATTCTTCACAAGATTTTGTATATTGGAGGATATCACGGTACATATTCGGCCAGTGATATCGTAATTTTATTTTTGAAGCTGTTTTGTAATGTGATAAGTGTCCACCCGTGTAGGGGTTGTCATGGAATATTTTTAATATTTCTTGTGTTTGTTTTTGGGGTATAGCCAATAAGTTTCTAGTTTCTTGTCCGTTGAAGGTTTTGAAATATAACAATCCATCTATTTCTTCGTAATGTCTTGAAGCCCGTCTGATTTTTTTATTTACCGCCTCAGGTGAGGTCATCGCAAGGCGTATTTGTTTTAAATAACTGTCTTGAGCTTGTAGTAGGGGTAGATTTGTCTGTATTAAAGTATTGACAGTTAAACACACGTCCGTAAATTCTTCATCCAAAGGTTGTTCTAAAGGATTTCTGCTTAAGGCGTCTGCTAACACGTTTGTAGCGCCACGTTTATGTTTTACTACAATGTCGTAGTCTGTTAATGACAGTGCTAATCTGTTTAATCTAGTGGAAGTGTGCTTAAAATTTTTATAAAACTGTAATGCGGCACAGTCCGTATAAACTGTTGTTTGTCTACCAAGCGTGAATTCTCTGAAGTAGTTCACAGCATAGGTTAGTGCTAGCATTTCACGTTCAGCATTACTGTAAACGCATTTGGGTATTTGAATATTTTTTTGACATGTAATAAATTGGGTACATTCTATTATTTTCTTCATCTAACTGTACTAACGCTGCTCCGCATCCAATCAAACTGCTATCTACATAAATGTGTGCTTCCCTGTTGTCCTTCCAATGTGATAGTAATGGTGGGTTTGTCAAAATTTGTTTGATTTTTATAAAAGCCTGTTCACATAGATCCGTCCATTTAAATGCCATGTTTTTATTTGAATCTTTTATTATCTCAGTAAGGGGTTGTGCTATTTTGGCATAATTTTGGATGAATCTGCGGAAGAATCCTGAGCATCCTAAAAATTGTCTCACTTGCCTTACACAAGTTGGTCTTTTAAATTCGGTGATAGTTTCTACTGACTGTTTTTGGGGTAAAATGCCTTCCCCTGATACCTCGTGTCCTAAAATGTTTACACTTTTGTAGAGAAATTTACACTTTTTTGTATTTAGTTTCAAATTAGCTTTTTCTAGTTCTTCTAATATAGTTTCTAGATTATGTAAGTCATTTTCAAATGAGTCACCATAACAAATTAGGTCATCCACGTAACAGATGACTTTATTATAAAGGTGAAGGTTTAATATCGCATTCAAGGCTTTACTAAATAATGTGGTTGAAGTTGAAAGTCCCATCGGCAGTCGGCAAAACTGTAGAAGTCTATCAGGTGTTTTTATGGCTAGGATGTGCCTATCTTCTTTCCTAACCTCCATGGAATAAAATGCATTTTTAAGGTCTAATTTTGTAAATGTGTGCGCTTTGTTCAAAGAGCTTAAAACCAGGTTTACTGAAGGAATGGGGTGGGCATCTGTTTTCAACTGTGCATTAACCTTCCTGAGATCAGCTACCATTCTGTCGCTTCCATCTTTATTTTTCACTAAAAATACTGGGCTTGCATATTCTGTGTAATCCTGACATTCCTCTAATATTTTTGCTTGTACTAAATCGTCCAATAATTTGTTTAATTTTTCCCTTTCTGTTTTACTCTGCCTATACGGTGGTGAGTTTACAGGTTTCGTATTTGGTTTTAATTCGAGTTGAACAGGAGGTATGTTTGCAGGAGTTAAATCGATTACCTTTGTTGTAAATATGTGTCTGTATTTTTGTAAAACGTCAAGGACTTGTTTGTGTTCTTGGAGGGTTAAATGTGGTGAGATATCAAATACTATGCCGTCCTTATCTGTCAATATTGTTTTTCCTGTGTCAGTTGTAGTGGTATGGTGTTCCAGGGTAGGCTGTGCTTCGAGAGTTGGGTAATGTATATGTCCTATCGTAGTATGTGCGGGTATCCTTTTTGGGAAATTTGATGCGTTATAAATATTTACAATTGTATCTGTACCATCTTCCCCTTCTGTAAGATATGCATGACATTTCTTTTTTATTCTTAGATTCCTATCTGTTTCGATGGCTGTTCGAGACTCTATACCTTTTAAAGAGCTAATCCTAATGTGCTGATGTGGTGCTATAATTATGTCTTGTGGGGCTGTTACCTCTGTTACTTGCTGTACTTCTAATTCCTGTGTGTTTTTAAAATTCTTGATGTCTAACTGCCACTGTTCATTCATAGGTATTATATGTTCAATCTGATATTTGGTAATTTTTATTGTTTTATTTTTATAGTTTAACTCCACGCAGTTCTGAAATAGGAATATGTTTCCTACCAATATAGGGCTGTTTAGATCAGGTGTCACATAAAACGTGTCTTCAAGTATTACTTTGCCAATTTTTTATGGCGATCTTTGTTGAACCCAAAACTGTTAATGGTATACCGTTAGCCGATATCAACGAGGGTATGTTGCTAGTATTTAATTTTGTTTCACAAACTAGGTCTGCTCTAATAATGTTTATGTTACATCCTGTATCTATAATGCAGGGTACTGGATGTCGAGGGTTTGTGGTCAAGGCTACGTCTATTGTTAGGACAGGTATCTTCTTCTTGGTTTTATTTTCGCAATTAAATATGAGTTCATAAATATCCTCTAATAATAATGTTTTATTTTTCCTCGGTCTGTGTATCCTGTCTTGCGTTATTTCTTGCAAGTTAGCACAATCTATCATATTCTGTTTCTTCTGTTGCTCTATGTGATTTAAAATCTGTATAGTGTCTATCTCAATGGTTTCTTCCAATCCAGTATGTGTGTTTACCTCCCCCATTGTACTACAATCTGGGTCCTGTTTTACGTGCGCTACCCCCTTTAATACGCTAGGTTTTATCTGTCGTGTGAAATTTTCTGAGACTGCAAGGTTTCTTGTAAAGCTGGGTTTATTTATATTTGTTGTCCCCGAGGGGTTTGGTTCGCTTAAGGTTGGTGTTGGATTGAAGACAGATTGAAGTTTTATGGTGTGTATAGGCTTTTGCATAATAGGTTGTTCAATTTCTTGCATCTTCTTTAAGGGTGGGAATTCTTGATTATAATCTATGGCTTTAAATATCACTTCTGAACTGGTCTTTCCAGGGGTTGATAGTGGTAGTACTTTGGGGTTAGTTGGAGTAAATGTCATAGACTTTATACATTTGTAAGTTTGTCGATTCCTTTGGTTAAGATCTATGGTGTTATTTGTTTTCGCTTTTGATAAGGGGGAAGTTCGGTAAGGGTTAGTGTGACCTCCCCCTATTTCCCGTTTTTTTGATGATTTTGTTTATAATAATTAGACTTGTAACATGATTCGATATTGTGGTTTGTTCGCTTGCAGTACCTGCAGAACAGCTCTTGTGTATTGTTGGTTTTAGGTGCCAAGCAGTTACTTTGGGTTTGAGAAGTTAATGAACGTTGCTTGAACCAGCATTGTTCAGTATTATGGTTGTTTTTACGGCAAATAGTGCAATACCTATTTTGTCTAGCAGGTTGTATTTGGAATGGTTTTGTCTTCTCCTATCACTGAAAGTAACGTGTTTAATCATAGGTGGCCTTTGGGTTTGTTTGGGGTAGTTTGGGCTTTCCATATGTCTATTCTGGTGAGGACTAGGTGTTCTATCATATCTTGGCTTATATTTTGAGTTTTCATACGGGGATGGAGACCTTTCGTACCTGTGGTTATGATTTGAAATTTGGTTTGTAGTTAGGGTAGCTACTAAATTGGTTAGGGTGTTAACTTCTGCTTGTAGTTTATGGATGATGTTTTGTTCATATAAGGGTGTACTATAGGGTCTGTTTGCTGCAACCCTATTGTATCTTTCTTTGTTTTTTCATTTGTGTTAGAACTAGCTGTTCTGTAATTTTTAAATTAGTCTCTAGATCACTTAAGGTGTCGTTTTTCAGTCCTATAACTCGTTCACAGATTTCTGGTTTTAGTCCCTGTATGATAAAGTGTATAATTTGCTTGTCCTGTATTGTAGGGTCATATCTTCGGCATGTTGTTAATATATCTAAAAAATATGTTAGTGTTGGCTCGTTCTCTCCCTGTATTTTGTGTTCTAAAATCATTTGTAGACTCTGGGTTTGTGCTAATGGAGTGAAAGCCTCTATGAAACTTTTAGCAAGATGATCCCATTGTATAACTTCCCCTCGTTGTTTTTGCTTGTAGTATTTGAACCAAGTTAGTGCTGTGGCTGATAAATGGGCTGGGAATAAATTAACTTTAGTGTTATCTGTCCATCTGTTTGAAGTTGCTGCAACTAAGAATTTGTCTAAAAACTCTTGTGGATTTTCGCTCTGGAGACCTGTGTAAGTCCCAGCTGATATTAGCGGTATGTTTTCCCCCATGGCTGCTGTGTTTGGTCTGTCAGGTAGTGTGAGTGGCTCGTAATGTTGTGCTAAGGTTGGGGGTGCTTGTGTTTTGATGTCCTCCTCAGGGTTATGTACTGTGTCTTATGGTATTAAATCTTCATCTAGTATGGTTTCCATTTAATTATACATGTCCATTGACGTACCTCGTTAGTTTACTTGGCGTTACTCTAATTACGGGTTTGAAAATATTTTTGAGTTATTGGAAATTTAATTTATCTTTCAGGTAAATGAGTGGTTTGTCACTGAAGTAGGCTATTTTCGTTAAATACTTTGTTATAAATATTATTTAGTTCTAATTTATACCTAGCCTATGAAACTATGTGCTTGCCCATGTGAGGAATTTGAATGCCAATCGAGTTTTAGCGCCTCTACCATGTAAGGTTTTGTAGGGTTGGTTTAGTTTTAAGATTAAGGTTGTGACATATTTTGAGCAAGGGTTGCTGTGAGAGGATTTAATAATAGGTTAGATTGGCAGTACAAATACCCTCAAATGAACCAACACATTTATTTGTGACAACATTTCATTAAATTGATTAATTGATTGCGTCAATCGACATATTAAGCACAAAACTTAATGTCTTAATACTTTGAAGACATATTTAATATTAAATTATTCATTACAATTTATTTTGAATTTAATTCATTATAACATTTACTAGTAATTTTGTAGTGTTGCAATAATAATGAGTTCATGGACTAACATGAGAAACTTTCTTTAAAATAGCTAAACATTTACATGAATTTATATTTTCGAAATTGTGAACATTTAAATAGATATGGAATTGAAAATGATTAATGAACCCTAAAATATACTAAGTTCTTAAAATTACTTACATTTTATTTCACATCACACTTATTACGCCTAGAGATATTTTTCCGCACACGAACACAAACACTCCCGAACTTCACTTTTCGAATTCCCGGCCTCCACTTCCACCTCTCCTCCTTGTTCTTCAGTTTTGATGTTCTTCTCCCGCCAGCTCATTGACCACGCCTCTGCCAAATCTCTCCATCATAATTGGTGAGTAACAATTTTCCATATCAGCATGGCTGTCCCTTACATTGTCGCACGGTTTTTACAAATAAGCATTTCCTGTTTGTTCACCATCGGCGTCTGGGCGGATGTGCGTATCTACTTACATCCGGAGGATGTTTGTCTCGAATTGCAATACGAGACTTCCTTTCAAGCAACTATCTGTACATCTATTCTATGAATTTTATTTTACTAATAATACATATGTCTTACAAAATATATATATATATATATATATATACTTATTTATTTATAAACAAAATTAAAAATACAAAAATATATATAAGTAGAAACTATTTTTGATATGCATTATATTTAGTTATGATGACTAATGAAATGAAAATGCCATATATTACTTACCAAATTGCCTGCGTTAGACGAAATTTATTGATATTCCTGTTGTCCTAAAGTCCGAACATGACTCGTGTCACAGTGAAGGTGTCAACTACAAATTCTGCAGCTGCAAATCTGTCATAGTTTAACACCTTGACTACGGTGAATGCAACTTCCTGTTGTCCTAAAAGTCCGAACATGACTCGTGTCACAGTGAAGGTGTCAACTACAAATTCTGCAGCTGCAAATCTGTCATAGTTTAACACCTTGACTACGGTGAACACAACTTCCTATTGTCCTAAAGTCCGAACATGACTCGTGTCACATTGAAGGTTTCAACTACAAATTCTGCAGCTGCAAATCTGTCATAGTTTAACACCTTGACTACGGTGAATGCAACTTCCTGTTGTCCTAAAGTCCGAACATGACTCGTGTCACAGTGAAGGTGTCAACTACAAATTCTGCAGCTGCAAATCTGTCATAGTTTAAACACCTTGACTACGGTGAATGCAACTTCCTGTTGTCCTAAAGTCCGAACATGACTCGTGTCACAGTGAAGGTGTCAACTACAAATTCTGCTGCTGCAAATCTGTCATAGTTTAACACCTTGACTACGGTGAACGCAACTTCCTGTTGTCCTAAAGTCCGAAAATGACTCGTGTCACAGTGAAGGTGTCAACTACAAATTCTGCAGCTGCAAATCTGTCATAGTTTAACACCTTGACTACGGTGAATGCAACTTACAGTTGTCTTAAATTTGGTACACGAAGAGTGTCACAGTAAAAGTGTTAACATCGTATTGTATAGGTACAGATATATTATAGTTTGGCGTTTTCTATCTTAGTATTTTATTATGTTATGCATTTTTTATGAAAGCCTACCTGTGACAAATAGTGTGCAAACATTCTTTGCGTATTTGACTAATTTTAATCCTTTAGTAACAAATTGACGAAAGAGGACAACATATTTTCCTCGTGTTTTTATAATATCTACTTCCATTGTGTATTAAGATAGTAACTCTGAAAATGTGAATTGTGGTTTTTTAATGTAGAGTTTTTCAATTGAGTTCTGAGAGATTAAAACTGAACCGTGAATATTCACTAACCAAATAAGCGCATAGATTATTGGATTTGCTTTGTTCATCTGAGTTATTCAAGCAATATCCTCAGCTAATTTATAAGGAAAACATAATTTCCTGTATATTTCCAAATGAATTTAAACCAATTTTTAAATAAATATAAACAACGTTTTGAATTATAGTATATCAGTGTTACTATTCTTTAGGAATAGTTTGCTGAAGATGTCATAAAACAAATTCAAATAGTTTTTTTAACTGCTTATGTTGTACATTTAATCTTACAAAATATTTTAGAATCTGCTATTATTACTTTTACTTTACAAGTTTTTTCCTGGATGGATTGTTTCCGTGAGCTGTATTTATAGAACATTTTTAAAAGGAATTAGTTACAATATTACATATCTATTACCTTACATTTAGAGACCATGGTATATTGATATATGTTTAGAGATTAGGCCCAAGACTAAGGAGAGTTCCTATCATAAAACGCATAAAAAGAAAGAACATATTTTTAAAAACTTTCTATATGTTTTTATAGCGATACCATTGATTCCGATATCTTAAAAATAAATAAATTGTATTAGTACAAGTTAAAAAAAAACTCAATCAGAACTTATTTAAATTAAGTTTTACTAGCGTTAACGCACTGTAGAAGCAAGACCAAGTTTTACCTATCCAAGGGTTATTCAGAAGTACAAAAGCCAGGAAATACATCAATATTTGACGTGGGTGTTTGTTGATAGCTACGCAAGACTCTGAGCCTGTTATCAGCGGTAAACTTGACTTGCATTGTGCTGAGCTCTTTGTTGTACCTTAGAAAATGTAATGGAACATACCCATATGATACAAGTACATGCCAAATTCCAGTATAACATTAACAACCATAGGTAGTGTTGTTACATCGCTGTCAGTCATTATTCTATCTGTAATAACGTTGCTGCTGTACTTTGAATAGATATTTATGATTAGGAATTTGACCATAAATATAATTTTAATTGGATTTTTATGCTACAATGGATGTGGAGTTTCATATCAAACAAAGCATTAACGCAATATATGCTCAGTAAGTTAAATCAAATGAATACCACCCATATTTTTTTGCAGATCAATAGTACACAGAAGGAGTACAACAAAATTTTACGGATAAGCAAACTCGTTTAGTGTTTCAAAACTGTGTCTTTTAATTATTGTTTTTATGTTCCAACGCATACTCATAACAAATAATACAAACAGGTTAATTTATAAATATATTCATTCATCACAATGAATTAAAATTTGGTAGCAATTATAATTAAAATAAATAAAAATCGTTTAAAAAAGTTTATACATTGACTTTAAACGTCATGGTTATTACAAATAGTCTTGGTTTTGATTTAATTCAGCGTACCACTCTGCAATCTTCATTATTTATAAAACGCGACTTAACAGCTAAATTCTTGAGTGTCTCACTTTGCCTTGCAAATCTACTGCTTAGCCACTTGCTGCATTCCTTGGGAAATTAATAATTTAGAGGATTTTCTGATTAAAGTACGTAAGTGTTTTAGTAAAATAAAAATACTTTCTGGATTACACAACATACGTATACTTGACTGGATGTGTCTAACACATTTATTTGTAAACATTTCGGAAGAACATCTAGTTAGATCGAAATATATACATTTACTAGTCTGAGTATATAAAAGCACTTTAATAACTTAAAGCTGGTTAAGAAAAAATGACTATGACTATAATTTACCGAAGTTTTCTTAGTATTTACTACTAATAAAAATGGAAATAAGAAAATTTAATTATATTGGGGTATGAATATATTATTTTTCAATTAGTCATTTCTGATACTTTTGATGTGCTAGTTTTCTCAGACATTTTTTATGAAGGAATTGTGATAGAATAATGTATAATTGTTAACTTCTGCAGGGTTAGTGTATGTAGGAGGGGTGAAATAGGAAGAGGTTTAGTCCAGTTTCACAGTACTTTAAAACTTAAATTATCACATTTAATAACCGTACAGAATCATTTACAAAACATTACTGGGTCATAACATGAATAAGGGAATAATATTATTTGCAATTTTCAGATTCTAGTTTTTTATAGGTTTCCAACTCAGAGCACAGGTTTTAATGTAGATTATTTTATAATCAGGTTTGATGATAGTTAACTTAATGGGAATATAATAATGATTGGGGATACAAGTATAAATATTAATGGTAATTTAGACAATTCTGTTACAGTTCCATTACAGTTATCTATGAGACCATTATAAAAATATTCGCTGACGCTCAGCCACATGCCCCGAAGTGACACCCAGGTCGTTTTCGACATAAATTTATTAGACAACAATAAAACTTTTACAGCCCCAAGAGCTGATATTAATATATAAAAATATAAATACTATGATAAATAGCAATGCTTTAATTTTTTCAGTGCATCAGCAATGTTTTTCTCTTCTTGAAACGGTACAATTTTTAAATTAAAACTGTGCTTTAACTTGTATCCAAATAAGTATATGCAAGATATCATCTTTCATTTTGTGACCAAAAAATAAAATATAAAATACTTCTTACAGATTTTTAGTCTCGTTTAATTATATATGCTCTCAAACACACAAAAGTTCACTCTTAACTTTGTTAGCACTAAGTAACAATATTATTGTGTTTTCCCTCTTTATTTAAAACATAAACTTAGACAAGTTAAACAAATTAGGAACATCCAAGCATATCTGAGCTTCATTATGTTTCAAACCTTGATTCTTCTAGGGATTTTATTCTATAAATAGTTCTATTAAACAAATATGAATTCTTATTGACAGAAACATTATGTATTATAATAAGTGGAGGAGAATAACGTAAGAGGAAAACGTGGGTGTCATTCAGAACAGCTATAACGAAGCAACTCCCACACCGTGATTTATTTTTCGTTTTACTTTACTTATGGGATCTCTCTATTGAAATATTGTTATCACTTTACAAAGCACTCGTCCGTGCTCTCTTATACATAGTTTTCTTAAATAAATTTTCTATGGTGTTTACCTTTTAGATACATTTCCCTAATACAACTTGGTTCGTAATAGATTATATAGAACAATTTATGATTACTTAGAAAATAATAAAAGAATAAATAACTGCAATTTCTTCAATTGTTATATAGTTAAAAATAACATAAATTTATTAAGTATTTTTGGATACATTCCACACATTTAAGTTTTAAAAATAGAATCAATGCAATTAATTACATAAAGATTAGCCAACCATTAAACATTAGTTTTTCAGCAAACGATTTCGCTCTTTTCATAATCTTCAGGAAGTTTTTTGTCTAATGCAGTGTCTTCAATATAATTTGGATTATATTTTATATAAACTGTCTTACGAATACATAGGTATATTAAACGATACTTATAAGACGAATTTGAATTTTAAACTATAAGCTGTCATTACCGAATCAAAGGGTGAAATTGAACTCAGTCATACATTTTGGTTTGGAAGGTTAACCTACTTGTATCATTTTAGTATCAGTTGTATCTATTTACATTAATAATTTGGTTTATCTTGAAATCAGTTGCATTGAAGAGTGGTTGAAAATAAAGATAACAGTTTTTTATACTATTTACATGAAATATGATCTATGATAAGGACATGCTTTTGTACAAAGATTATGTAACTTCCTTATGTCATATTTCGTTAACACACGAGGGTCTGAACGAGTCCTTTGCAAAAGATAGAATAAACAGTTATTTCGGCAAAATGTATTTTATTTCTCAACACAATCTCCTTCCAGCTCTAAAATTTTTCGAAATGGTTTTATCCGTCCAAAAAATTCGATTTCGAAAGTTTTCCAAAATAAGTATTCGTTTTTTCAATAAGCTCCTCGTTTGAATAAAGGTCCAAGACGTTTTTTCAAATTCTGAAATTGGAAAAAGTCGCTGGGGGCCAAATCTGACGAATACGGTGGACACTGTAACGTTTCAAACTTCAGATTAGTCATTTTGGTCGTCGTCCACACGATTGTTCTTATTGTCCTCGGTTAGCAAACGCGGCACGTATCTCGCGGATTTAAAAAAAATAAAAATAATTCATACAATTGAAGTGACTGCACCTTGTAATATCCATGTAGCCTCAAATATTTTGCGTAAATATATTCGTCAATAATTCAAAAACATTTCTCAGATTTATTCAATAATTTGGGACTAGACACTTCCACTGGGAGTCCCGACAGATGTTCATCACTTGTAAATCAACGGCCACGTTTAAACTGTTGCAAACACAGGAGCAGATGTGCCATGCACTGCATCCAACTCAAATTTGATTTATTTCAGCATAACGTCAATAGGAACAAAACTACGCGATGTATCGAGCGTAATTTCGTCGAGCGATGGATCTAGTCAGTAATGCTGCTTACGACCAAAACATCTCTAAGATTTATAAGCACTTATACTACCCAATCACAAATAAACGTTCCTTATACATATAATTATATTGAAATGTACAATACAACAGTAACAATTTTTAATTAACTGTAACTAATAACGAAATAAAATATAACTAGTGATACAATTAGTTACTATATTTGATGCTGAAATAACAAACATCAGCTGTCTACAATTACACAAATCAAAAATGAAACTATAAAGGTTACAGAAATAATGAATTCTCTAAAATAGTTATCTACTTTTATCTTTTAGTCCAGTACAAAGGTTTAAGATTATACAAAAAAGATAATGTGTTCTTTGTTTCGTCTAATATAAAACAGAACATCAAGAAGCAATTTCTCGGGTAAGCTGATCAATTCGATACAAAGGGTTCTAGTTCTAAGTTGATCAGTTTGAATAATGACTTCCTTTGTTCCAAGACCTGCTTTGTACAATACAGGCCTTAACAATAGAGTTATTGGTTGCTTGCGACAGGTCATACTTACTTGTTTATTGTTGTCATGTGATTATTCCATACATAGGGCATTTAAAAGTTAGCTGTATTTATGAGACTATATTTTAAAGCTCTAGATTGTATATGCACAAACAAACTTTTTGTAATACTGTATAAAGATTGTTTTCCCTAATTACCGCTATTGTATTCTCTTATCCATTCTGTTTTAATTCAACTTGACTATATAATAAGGTTTTACAAATACTATACTACTATAACAGCCAATATGAACGATTGAGACAAAATTGAGTGTTACGATGGTACGTGCCCATCTACGGAATTGCGATAAATGTTATTGAGTAAATAGGCTGGCACAATTTCTCTTACCGTGAAGATTTTAACATTTCTATTCCATATGATTGCCTGTCTCTCTGTCTGTCTCAAGAATGAAATAAACTGTAGATGTTAAATTTTCCATACAGCCTAAGGTAAGCCTGTTATTTTTGCAATATATAGAATATAGCGATTTTGATGTACAAAGGTTTAATTGTTAGGTTCCAAGTTTTATTATGCTTTCCTCATTTAGAACAGAAGCAAATTAATTTATTTAATATTGAACTACGTACATTTTCAGAATATGCTGTTCTCTTTTGGATCTAATCAAACCTATAACATTAAATCTGTACTTTTTAAACCTACAAAATACATAATTAAGTTTAATTGTTATAAATAACACTCAGTATTTCTGACATTATATATATTTATATGTGTGTAATGGTAGCACATTCACCCAGCAAGTGAGAGATCCGGGTTCGAGTCCCGGCGGAGCAAGTACTTTTTTTGATTGATTGTTTATTGAAATTAAATTAGGCTATTGGCATTTATACAAATTTCATGTAAATAAAAGTCGTTTGACAGGTATGTGGTCTTCCGATCATATGTTAGTTTGGTTATTTAAACGCATATGTGACAGATACGGCCAAATACAAAATAATTGAATCGGAAAAAGTAAGCGCTCTGTGGTATAATGGTAGCACATTCACCCGGCAAGTGAGAGATCCGGGTTCGAGTCCCGGCGGAGCAAGTACCTTTAGTGATTCAATGTTTATTGAAATTATATATATATATATATATATATATATATATATATATATATATATATAAAACTATGTGAATACTGGCATAGGCTTCGGACGCTATTTTTTTTAACAAAACAGGCACACTATGGGCATATTCTTTATAAATTACGAGTAGATTCAAACCACTCCTGAGGTATTTTATAGTCACTGAAAGATATTTCTGATATAGTTTTTATTTAACTTAGAAAAATGATGTATTGGGAATCTGAAGTGGATCAGTTTTTTTAAGTACCATTGAAATAACTTAAATTTTTTCCAGCATTCCATGATATTTCGGTTACAGAATAACTATTTTTCCGGTGAAGAAGATTCTAATGAAAGAGTACTTCGAGTTTTAGTAATAAATGAAAGTGCTCTGTGTAGTTTAGAAGCGGAGTATAATACGCATATCTGAGAAGCTTATTTCTGAAAAAAAAAACAAAACAAAACAATTACGGTGAGTTTTATAACAGCCTTTAAATGTATAGTCAAAGTTTAATAGTTAATACATTATCTTTGATATATTCAAACTTCATATTAGCCAAAATGAAGAGTGTTCTTATATAACAACAAAAACTTCAAAGTTTCTTACCTGGGTGAGTTTGTTACTATCCCAGATAAGAATTAGTTTTTTATTGCTCTCAAGCTTGCTGTATGCTTTAAAGGCTATACTCTGAAACAAATTTAAAATACTAGTTAAATCAATTCAATATGTGGTTGTGCTGCCATATTATTTGAACCTATGTACCAAATTCAATGTCTCTATCTTTCATAGCCTTTGCTAGGCATTAATGAATAAGCGTCAGGATATCTCCTTGTATATATAATTTAAATAAACACAGAATCGCAAAAAGTACTTGCTCCGCCGGGACTCGAACCCGAATATCTCACTTAACAGGTGAATGTGATACCATTGCACCACAGAGCCCTCACTTTATATATTACACCTAAACGATATATATAAAAAACATGTTTCTTCTACTTAAGATTACTATGTGTATACATTTGAAAATGTTAATAAACATTAATGGGTCGTAACTTTGGAAATGTTCTCGTATTGCCTATACTTTTAGGTAAGTATAATAATAAAAATTTTTGATGTACAGTATGTCAAAGTTTTTAAAATCGTATAAAATAATATTTAAAAGTGATACTTTTGAAATAAAAAAACCATTTACCTACATGGCATGTTAAATTAAAATACGTAAAACGTCTGGAATACGAAATGGATATTAAAAAACAGCAAAGTTTAAATATTTGAAAGATACATTGTACCCAATTGACTAGTATGTATACATAAAATAAATATATCTAGAATGAATGTAAGGTTTTCCTACAAACAGAAGCTTTAGGGACACTATCAAATTGCCAATTAGAGACTGTAGATTTAGCGTTGTTTTCCTCATGTATCTAGTATCAATAATGAGCAGTTTGTGAATCTTTTGAATTGCGTTAATTTATTGAGACATCCCAATTATAGCGAATTTAGCAGTTTTACTCGTAGTTGTGAAATGAAACAACTAAATCCTAACTATCTATGAAGTATTATAGAGGCGATCATATTTTTATTTAACTTTTTTATTAGTTGACTTAGCATTTCAAAAGACCTACTCAAAGACTTCTAGGAGAGTTAGCAAACGGTGTTACATTATTATTACGGGTAACCATGATGGCAACGAGAAAATAAAAAAATAAATAGATTATTTGCTGATATGAGCTGTGAACACGAAATTTCGCCTGCAAACCTCAGCAAAGCCTATTACGAGAAACTTTGTATTAAATAGTACCATACATCTTTTTTATAAAAAGAGATTCATAGTACCATGAAAAATCAATAGATAGTTACAAAAATTCCCAAACCAATGTGTACAATATAAAATATACTGGATAAGATATAAATACTATTAATTTAAACTTACACTTAAAGTATTTCAAAGCACGACGCCTTAAATGGATTTGAAAACTCAGCAACATACTTTCTCGGTAATATAGTTTTTCGGGTATTATATACTCCGGTAGATAAAGTGTTAAAAGCTCTTAACCTGACACTTTAGCGTAAGGTGGATGAACAATGTAAGTGCTTCTCAGATGTTCTTGCCCTTCACCTGAGACGCAAGATTGAAAAATATTTATCAAATATGATTTGAATATGCATATTCTATGATAAAAATATAAGTTATATATTGTACTAAAATAAATGTAAACTTCAATCAATACATTAGACAAAGCATATTAAAAACATAGTGAAATTTGAGCCTAATATCTAACTGTAAATTATGGAAATAAAATTTGTATTTTTTTCGTGAATGTTAAACTTTTTAAATCGTTTTGAAAATAATCTTTGGGTTGGTAATATTAAATATACAAATTATCGAGCTCTATATAATATTGCGTCATGATGGGATCCTAATATTATTAATGATATTAGCATAAAAATTAGGGTTTTATTTTTCAATATTAAATAATAA
Organism: Homalodisca vitripennis; assembly: GCF_021130785.1. NCBI lineage: Eukaryota > Metazoa > Arthropoda > Insecta > Hemiptera > Cicadellidae > Homalodisca > Homalodisca vitripennis. The sequence continues at coordinate 238,710,226 of NC_060208.1, read as the reverse complement.
TGTAACGAATTCACAATATTTAATGAATATTCAAATTTAGCTAAAATTAATCAAATTTTCAAGTTGGTATAAAAGCTTCAGTACATTATATTAGATATATCAATGAATTCAGTGGTATGAAGAAGTATGTATTTATGCTTCATCCAGGGTAATATAAACATATCACATTCCTTCATATCCCTGAAAAAAAAAAAAAAAACAAACAGAATGTTGATATTGTCCAACTAGCGGCGCTAATACCACTGCTTATTGCATCTGCTGCTAGGATTATACTCAAATATTGCATTTGCTACTGTTATAATGTTTTAAAAATCACACGAAAGTATAATTTTGTTGGTTATAATTGTATAATTAGTAATTTATACAACACAGAACGGATAACGTCAGGATCATATACACTAAATTTTCATTACATTTTCTTTGAATTTAAATGTTTAACTTGTGTTTATATTAAAAAATATTGCTTTTTAATAAACTGAGTTTCTTTAGATTAAACATTATTGTTTAGGTATATTCAGTTGATCGAGTGTTTCATATATTATCTTTATAATATTTATAGTTTTTAAGTTAATTTATTTTAATATAAACCATTTTTATCAAATTTTGTTACTATTCCAGGTATAAAAAACTTTCTACATAAATAATTAATAAATAAAATAATTAAAAAAATACTACTAATTTTTAAGTTTGACGTGAACACTTTTTACGTGATTTTCAATGTATATTGGAAAATATTTGATAGCGTACTTGATCTTATGATATTAAACTGTGAGAAAAACTGATAATGTTAATGAAATTATATCTGAATTAACGAGGAATGAGAACGCCGCACCAGCGTTGCGTAAGAGACTTCGCTGAGGCTCAGCCAATATTGGATTTAAGAATAAGTCTAATTATTATCCTAATATTTTCGAATTACTCTCACTGTAAGTTTGAAAAATCAAAATATCCCTAACAAAATTGAAATTTTTCTTATACATTTTTATTGCTCTCCAAACTGATGTTATTGACAACAATAATATAAATTATTCAGGCAAAATAGTGAGTTTTCCGTTATAAAATTATCCTAGAAGCGCAAAGAGATACGAGTCCATTACATGATACCACAAATGTTGCTGAATTTTAAAATGTAGTTACATTAAAAGTTTCGCTTTCATAGTTTCACGAATTTCCGTCACAAAGTAACTTTAATATTATCGTGTAATATTGTTACAGCGTGGGTTTCAATACTGACCGTCAGGGAGAAGGAATAATAATGTTTGTTGAGAGAAATGTTTGTGTTTCATTTCACACACGGCCTTTTTTAAATAATAGCATAGTGAGTTAAAATAACCTGGCAGTATTGTTTCTCAATATTGTAGTACCTTGTACAAGTTACTTATTTCGAACATAATAAGGCGTCCATAAATTCTAATTATTAAGGGCACTGGAAACGACTATAAGACTATCAAATTTCACATCATGTAGCATTACAATAATTATTTTATAGATTGGTGTTCCGCTCTATAAACAACTATTTTGTTCCGTTGGGGTTAAAACAATTTTTGGAACAAAACTATTATTTTCGTTTAAAAATCCTAAAAAACCGTTAAGAAAACTATTTTTTTATATATTAAAAGAAAACTAGTATTTAGTATAATAAACTTCTGGCAAAATTTAGGATCACATTATCACCATTCATTTTCAAGTAACGCGTTATATAATATAATATAATTATATCATTTAAAAGTAGATTTTCATGAAACGAAGAAGAAAATAGAGTATAGAACTAAACGAAAAATCAATTTAGGCATAATTTAAATTAAATTGCCTCTAGGAATCTATGTAGGAATGTTTGGGTCTTCTTCAGCTGAATAGTAATCTTCTAACTTATTTTTAATCAGGGTTCTCTTCAGCCTAATGTTTTTCCAGGTTCTTCTGCCTTCTAACTAGTACCTCCATAACTTTTATTATATATGTTCCTGATTTTATCCTAGGGTTCTTCATTACTTTCATGTTTGTTGCAAATACATTATTGAATGAAAGAATAGCTTTACATACAAGAAACTTCAGTGTTCTTACAGATACAAATTTATTCTTCGGAAGGTGCAACCAGATGAAATTGTTTCAACGACTTTGAGGTTTAACTTCAAACAAAACAGATGGACTGTATAATGAATAAGGCACCTGAAAATCAGGCTAGCCATGCCTTCTAGCCTGGGCAAGAGAGAATAGGGATTTTATACATATATGGAAGGAAATATATCTAGTTTACGAACGCTGGCAATATTGTGTTAACAAACTTTAATTGTATTATATTTTCCATGGATGAATATTTTCTTAAATATTACTTGTTGAATATTAATGGAAAAAGAAAATTATGGCAAATTAAAATAATTTAAAAAACAACATTCTATAACATTAATTACTTCCAAATAAAATTAAATGACGATAATTTGAAGAATGTACCTATTTATATAAAATTAGAGCATGCTCTGTGTTCCAAATTGACCCATCAGTTTTATGCGTATCAATAGAAACAAGCAAGGTTTGTGTTCATTTTACCAGAAGGAGGTTGAATTTTGTTGTACAGACGGAAGCCCAGAAACTTACGTTATACTGAAAAAGGAACTTGCGTACCAAATTAAAAGTTTCCAGCATATCTAGAAGTACGATAGAATTTGTATCTATATATCAGGTCAGTCAATGAGTCAGTTTCACGTGCGACTGTCGTATACATAAAAATCTTACAGATATTGGAGGTTACCTAATACAGATGAACTATATGTTATAGCCCAGTAGATATTGGGTATATTAATTTGGGTGGTAGTATTTCCCTAGGTATTCCTGTGATTAGTATTGAATATTCATAGACATATCTTGGCAGATAACAATATGTGTATGGAGATGGAACCCCTCAATTGCACATAATATGCTACGGGTTTGAGTGTCCTGTCAGTATGTAGTATTATGCTCAACACAACTAAATGCATACGCAACAATAATTAGACAGTTGGTCCAAAAATGCATTGTTTACACCTATGTTGATAAGATAAAGATAAAATGACTTTGAGTCGATAACTTTAGAGGTCTGGTAAACTGGTTAACTGGTAAACAATAAGAGATGACATGGCATAACCATCATCTCAATGTCATCTATTGGTATTCCTAGAATTTCCTAATGGGGTTCGGTCAAACAAAACAAAACCTAATAAATGTTATGTAAATCATGGTTGTAGAAAGTTGTTAAATCTTATAATAACTTGTAGTATGATTTTTGCCCTAAATTCTCAAAACAACTAGTGAGTGAATGTTTTATATTCCTTGCAACAATTTTGAAATTAACTTAAGCTGTGGGTTTTTATGAATAATTCTAACTTTAAATAACATAAAATTTGATAGAGTAACACTAGAGACTTATAGTTTGCGCCATTTTTCTTCTTTTTATAATAGCTTTAAAGTGAGTTGTCACTTGCTAGGTGTTGCTATTTAAAAATTTTAGCTTACCTCCAAAATACCACATTTGGGAGGGGGGGGGTCAGTCAAACATTTTCATACTTGACGTAAATCTCCTCAGTTGGTCATGAAAACATCCTTCAAAGTAAATCACTGCATCTCTAGTCATAAGAAAGTTAATGGTGGAGGTGGGAGGGAACTTTTAAGACACTCTTTATACAACTTAGAAAATGCATAGGTTTAAGTTAAAAGTCTTGTAATTCGTCAATAATTCTATGAAGGGCGACAACTGTGCTACTCAGTTGCAATATTGTGTTGATAAAGATCATTCGTAAATCAATAGTGCTCCTCAAATAGGGTCCCAATATTGTGTAGACAGTCAAATAGACAGAAATATTTGCCTACTGCCATGCAGAACATTAACTTCATTAAGGATAAGCCAATTACAGTGATTTTTTGCGAATATACAAGACCACTTTTATCTGCACCTTACTACCATGAAATTAGATTATCAATCTATACGCTAGAACTAAATTAGATTTTGACATAGAGTATAATCTCAAATTCCCGGCAAATAGAACGCTGCAATATTTCAAGAAGCAGAAGGGGATATCCAGATATCTATACATCTCACACGATATCCACTTAACTCCGAAAAGAAGGGAGCCTTTGACCCACTTTGCTGACTTTTAATATAAAAATCCTTTCTTCCGTATACTCTGAGAAAATCCCTCAAACTAAAAAGCAGAAGATTAGCGTCCTTGATCCTCCATCCTTTTCTGTCTTTGGAAAGACATCTCTTCCAATAAAAGACTGTATAGAAAGTTTAAAGGAAACATATCTTTGAAGGGTATGTTTTACTAAAAAAAACATTAGGAATAATTACATAGCGGTCTAAAGATTATTATTTTGACTGTTGTATTTCAAAATAATACAATAATGACTTGAAATAAAATTGTCTAACAAAATTCTACGCTTTAAAGTTAAATTATAGATGTTCTGAATTGTAAGATATTGACTATTTTAAAATTATTTTCTTAATACATATTCTCAATGCATAGGTATGGATATTTTAACACAAGTTGAAAAAATACAGCAATCTTGAACGAGTTCAATACAACATATGAAGTTTATGTATGATAAAATGTAATACCTAAACCTTTGTACTATTTCTTGAAAATAATAATTTTATTATTAACACACACTTTATATCTGGACTTAGGTAAGCAGTATGGTATGGAATAATCTCTCTAGATTATTTGTAATGTATTTAAAATAAATTATTTGGTCATTATTTATTAGTGGTAAAATTCCATTACCATTAACGGATTGAATTAAAAATAAAAAATAGTAAAAAGAAAAACAATAAGTAACATTCTTATAGATACTAGGATTGAATAATGAAATCTGTCCAAAGGTGTTTCCTAAATAGACAATGTAAGTTAACACATATGCCTCCTACAATATTCTCAACGATACTTGACAGACCGTGTGTACTTATGTGTTATTCTGTGGATATAAATCATATAATGGGATGAGTGGAAGAAAGCAAATGGACCTTATTATTGTAAGAATGTTCACATCATTTATTAATTGAATTTATCATAAATTTTTTATACTTACATTGTAGTTCTAGTATTTTTACAACAACTTTTTACAACAATATGCGATTGTGCCAGAATTTTTCATTGTCATATAAGGTACCATTAGAATTAAACTATTTATATCTCAATGTGGTCTTACTATTGAGTTTGTCACAGACGAATTAAGCACGAGTATCATTAATACGACAAGAGTAGAATTTGAAATATAACCCTATAATTATCATGCACGAAAATGTTTATACATGATTGTGTTTGCACAATGAATTGCATAAATCTGACAATTCTTATAAAATAACAATAATATTATTATACTTGTAAAATTATGAATTAACTCATGAAATCAGAGAGCAAGCTGTTTTCTAGAAGTGTTCCGCTATTGTTATTTTGATCAGCTGTTTGTAACATTCACTAGTTTCATTCAAACTAGGAAAGTTGGACGGGAACTTGAAGTTCCAGGGTGAAACTGTTTCTTAACGAGCACACATTGGACGGATACCTTAAATGTCTGTAAATTCCATGGCATTTAGCTGCGTGGTTCCTACAGTTTAAGTAATTATATTGAATTCTTTTGGATTTTGGTAGAAAACGCTCTTATTACTTGAATCCAATCCAATACGCTATTATTGAAACGTTTTGTAATATTCAATTTTATAGTCACTGATATTTTTTTATTAATAGGCCACCAATACAGTATATCTTGGGCCGATGCTATATGTTTAAAATGAAATAAATATGAGTTATCTTGAATAACTGGGTTGGATCAATTCAGTCAACGGCGATGATAAGAGTTTTATTTTAATAAGTGAGAAACACAATTTGTATGTTGCACACAAAGAATTTTCAGTTTTAGCGAAATTACTATAGACAGATGTTCTTAATACGTTTGACATAATTACATAACTTATAATACAACGTAACGTTTAATTTAAATAACAGCTTTTGCTTAATTTTCAGTACCAAACCATAGCAACAGATAACACACGGTCATTCTCCTGAATGGTTACAATGTAGGTTACAAATAAGTAGTGTAACCTGTGTACTTTTCACCTCATGCATCAGTAACTAATGAAACAAAGAGCGCGCATGAACAAGAGTTCGATTGTTGATTGTTGAACTATTCAACTCTGAACTAGGTTCAGACAAAGAGGCACGGTGATTGAACCGTTCATCTAGTGACAGAACAAAGACTGATTGGACCGAATGGTCGACCTCGCCATTGCCACTTGGTTACTTGTCTGTCCTTTGTTTGCCAACATGTATGAGATAAAAGTACTACCACTCTTCACACGAAGCACAATAGCATAATTATCTAACTGTGCTGTGGGATTTAGTTACCTTTCATCAGACTCATACAAAATAAACAATGATATTTATCCAATTTTAAAGTTTACCTTTCGTTTAAAAATGGAACAAAATTCTCCCTAAAGGAAACATTGTGTTATTGAACATTACCCATCGTTCAGTAACACAAAAAATAATGAGTAACACTTAATTTCCGAATCCGCAATATGCTCTCTTTCTGAGATATATAACAGTTGGAAAAAAATTCTCCTTGATTAATAATTCTATATGTACATTTGTTATACCTTCACTGATGCAAATATTTAAATAAGTTTTCAACTAATAATTGCATTTATATTATTACATTACTTAGTACTGTTTCTATCCACTTCTGTCAACGAAACCTTTGATGTTGAAAGGTCTGTTTAAATTAAACATTATTAATCAATTCTTTGATATATTTTCTATTATAATAATCTTAGCAGAGATTACTTTACAACATTGCACCAGCTTTGGCATATGACTATTCTAATACAAATATTTATCTTTTATTTCGCTTTCTGAGTAATATGTAATTTAACCTGGAGGTATATCATAAAATAATGTAGACTATAAATTGTTTGATACATAAACAATTAAATGCCAACTACGGCCTTCTAACCAAGAGAGTAAGGACTCGTTTCTCGTGTTCATAAAAAGCTGTAGGTTACTATGGACAGGTTTCTAAAAAAAATTATAATCAATGAGCGCTACTTTTTATGTATAAACCAATGGAGTTAAAGAAGCCTTGAAAACTTCGTAACGAAACAAATTAAGAAGTATTTAATTATTGACAATTTTTTATTTTCCAACGGAGACTTGCTATTTAATTACGATATAACACAAACTTTCTATACGATGGGTCGGCTTGTATAGAAAGAAAACGTTGAAATATTCAGTGTAATTTGTTCCAGATATCAACTCCCACGTTTCCTCAATAACAACAACGCGTTATGGTAGAGAGCGGGTATGGTGGCAGTAACATTTATCAACGTTCGGCATAAAGTCCCGCGCTCGTCTCCCACATTGGTTATGGAACCGTGTAATTTGAACCAGAATCCTAACTCCCACGTTTCCTCAATAACAAACAACGCGTTATGGTTGAGAGCGGTTACGGTGGCGGTTACGGTGACGGTAACATTTATAAACGTTCGGCATAAAGTCCCGCGCTCGTCTCCCACATTGGTTATGGAACCGTGTGATTTGAACCAGAATCCTAAATCCCACGTTTCCTCAATAACAACAACGCGTTATGGTTGAGAGCGGTTACGGTGGCAGTAACATTTATCAACGTTCGGCATACAGTAACGTCCCATGCTCATCTCCCACATTGGTTATGGAACCGTGTAATTTGAACCAGAATCCTAATCCCCACGTTTTCTCAACAAAAACACTTCTCGGCCTTTTTATGCTACATCGGGGGTGCCTCAGGGATCTCATTTGGGCCCATTCTTGTTTACTGTATTTCTCAATGACTTGGTGGATGTTATCAACGTAAGATGCTTGCTTTTCGCTGATGATATTAAGGTTTTTTGTCCTATTTCATCCATTGAGGATTGCCATCTGTTACAACGTAACTTTAAGAGAATCGAAGAGTGGTGCCTACTCAACGGAATGAGACTGAATGCCGAGAAGTGTGCTATTGTAACATTTCACAGGAACTCCAAGCCTTTGATATTTGATTACTGTCTAAGCAACACTATACTTTGCCGTAAGTCTTACATTAGAGACCTTGGAATTGGGTTGTCTTCGGGACCTAAGCCCTGAATTACACATAGACATAATCACCAGGAAGGCTGCTAAGATGTTGGGGTTTATCATAAGAACTTCTAGAAGCGGTCTTAGTGTTGAGGCGATGAAGATAGCATATACAGCGCTAGTTAGATCTGTGTTGGAGTACGGCTGTGTTGTGTGGTGTCCCTACCAACTTGGACATATTCAGCGACTCCAGAGCATACAAGATCGCTTTGTTAGGATAATTGGTACCAAGCTGGGATACAACTACAGTGAAGTTCCCTTGGAGTTGGTAGCGGATCAATTGGGGCTGGCTCCATTATATGCGAGAAGGAGACTGCATGACCTGGTGTTTCTACAGAAGATCCTCACTGGCGATGTCGATTGCTCGGAGTTACTCCACCTCATTAATTTCAGAGTACCTGGTAGAACTCGGTCTCTGGACATCTTCTGTGTACAGCATTGCTCCACCAACTATGAATTTCACAGTGTCATCCCCAGATTACACCGGCTTGGTAACCTAATCTGCCATCACCACGACTTTTTTTTTTTGCAATAGTGTGTCATCGCTGAAAAGGATATTTTTATTATTGGGCTACACTACGTAAGCATTATCTGATACTGGATAGTTAGAGCATTGTTATACCAGTTCGTTTTATAGCTCTTTTGTATTTTATTGTTTGAATTGTACTAGTTACTGTATTTGTTGATTATTGCCCTACTATATTTCGTAAATAGTTATTGCACCTTGCCGATATTGCAGTTATTTTCAATGTGTTTTTCTATGTAGATATTATTGTTATTTATTACTTAATATATTTATTTTGTATATAAACTGTATATTTTAGATATTAATGGCATGTACTGGTTGCATGTTGTTGGTTGTTGTATTAATTTGTTTTATGGTATATGAATCTATACAGACTGCTCGTGTATGAACTAGTCATAATGAATCAAAATGTATTGCATGTCTGTCAGTTGTTTATTTATGCCTAGTAGCTTATTGTGTTTAGCATATTGTATTTGGCATATTGTATTGTTTGCATGTAGCCTACATAATTTTCTTGGCTTCTCTCCTGTTGCATGAGTATGATTCACAGATGAAGTTTTGTTTTGTTTTGATTGTATATATTGCCATCTTGTGGAACATGATCTATTATTATATTACTTGTAAAAATGGTGACAACCGTGTATAAATAAATAAATAAATAAAACAACGCGTTATGGTTGAGAGCGGTTACGAAGCCAGTAACATTTTTCAACCTTCGGTGTAATGTCCCACACTCGTTTCCCACATTGCTTACGGAACAAAGTATTTTTTTGCCAGAATCCTAATTCCCACGTTTCCTCAACAACAACGCGTTATGGTTGAGAGCGGTTACGAAGCCAGTAGCATTTTTCAACCTTCGGTGTAATGTCCCACACTCGTTTCCCACATTGTTTACGGAACAGTGTATTTTGTGTCAGAATCCTAATTCCCACATTTCCTCAACAACAACGCGTTATGGTTGAGAGCGGTTACGATGCCAGTAACATTTATCAACCTTCGGTGTAATGTCCCACACTCGTCTCCCACATTGTTTATGGAAAAGTGGTGTGGATGTGCACACGCCAGTTTCCATATAGCAATTGCTTCTCATAGTATTTTACACACTGATAAATAAATTCCAATCCTATATCTAAAACCTTTATGTTGTAATATAGGTTACAGCTTTTATAACTGATCAGGTTTAATTAATTATGAGTTTGTAAAATTATTGAATTAATTATTTGAATATACGTAATATTTTTATCTTGTTAGAATTATAAGTTTTTTCTTTTATTGTTTGCAACATTTTATAATGTTACCAGTATAATGACACTTACTACGTGGTGTAAGGACCAAAAATAAATAAAGGTGATATTTAGACAGTAAACAATGCACTATACGAGGACTAATAAAGAAATCTTTAAGGTGATTTAAAAATACAACAGATTTAAAATTTCGACTTAAAATGTAAATTTTTAAATTAAATAAGATATTTATATAAGGCAATATTAAATTTCCGTCCAATCAATGTTGTATTGAAATCGCACAGCAAAAGTTGCTGTATAATAATCCTTTTCGTAAAATCTTCCATTTAATAAATACACCTAACACAACAGGTGTTTAAGACGAGATTCTGGAACTGGCCATCATTTTTCCCAAAATGGCAGGCACTTTTTGGTGATTTTGTAAGGGTTTTGTAATTTAATCACTTCTCATCTATTTTTTAAGATACAAACATTTTAAAAACATTAATGTCTTTAGAAATAAATGCAGTTTCCCAAAAAAAATATTAAAGATTGATTCATTTAATATATTTTTATTTTTTTACAGATTAACGTAAAAATATTAGTAAAGAATAATTTTTTCTCAAAATGTATAGCACCCTCTCAGGTAATATGAAAGGTTTTAGAATAATTCTAAAATATACAAAAGTTTGCTTATATACCTCAATTACAAATTACAAAAAAATATTTAGGTAAAAGAAGTTTATTGGTACTTTTGGATAATATATCTATAAAAACTACAAAATCTGAAAAAAGTTTGTATAGCACTATTATGTATACCATTGTGACATTTTGGAATCTATTGGGATGAACAAATATTTTTTTCTAAGAGATAAATATATGTAGAAGAGAAAAATATGATATTTATAGAAGTTTAAATTGTACAAGATATTTTTATATGGCAACAGTTTTTTTTATTTTTACAAAAGTCAAAATTTTGAAATAAATGCCTAATTTTTTTAGCTAACAATTTTCTTTTCATCCAAATATTATTTATAAAGATAGTGCATTTATTGAAGTTTACAAAAATGTACAACAATGTATTTTTATCTCTAATATTCTTTTTGTTAAAAAAATAGAACAAGCGATAGTCATAGAAATAAAACGCTAATACCTTCAGAAAAAAGTAAAAAAAAAAAATTACTTTTATAATAAATACCTTTGCATAAATTTAAATCAAAATGTAATTTTAATTAAAATTAAATTGACTACAAAATAATAAAACACTGAACCTATGTGAACATAGGCTTATTTTCCGTTTCACAAAAATCCAACCTATTCGCTAAAACTTAACCTAACCTCTACATTTTTCACTTCACTAATTAAAAAAAACAATAAACAAACTTTTATTTATACATACTAAATAACGAAAAGTCTAAAATATCCAAATAAATAGCAAGCAATACACTAATACCGGCAATGGCGTAATAACAACAAAGAAATCAACACGGCAACCATGCGATGCGTTGTTCTTCTCTACTGTCTGAGTCGGCGATTGCGCAACAGAACAGAAATAAAATACTAATTCATAGTCTTCGTTGTTTATTATACTGTTGCTTAGAGCAATTCTTCTTCTTTGTTTTGATATGATTTTCACTATTTCCAGACAACGATAAAGTAACAAAAATAACAAAATTTAATGAAGCTATTTTCGACGCATTAGGCATTTTGGGATTTTACAAAACACGAGTTTTTCAAACGCTTATTTTATAAACATTTATTTCCTACTGGCTATTGAAAAGATGTTTCTGAAAGCCAAGAATACACTGTTTTCAATGACGACACTTACGATCTTGTAGAACGTAAACTCACGATAGGGAGTTTTTACAAACATACGGTAATTTTAGCGTGTTCGGAAATTACGCAAACAAATGGCAATTGGAAATGTAAAAATCCAAGTTTAGAATTTTATAATGAAAGATTTAACTTAACTATAGAGCGTTTTATGATATAATATGAAACCTTGAATCTTTATCTTTAGATTTACGTATGTTTTACTTCAAACTAAGTAAAAATAGACTTGCTGTGAGAGATCATATTACGACATAGTTAATGCGTCGAAAATAGCTTAGTGCCATTTTGAAACTGTAGTTAATGCGTCGATAATCGCTTAAAGCCAGTTGCAGGGTTAATTACCTCAAATTTGTCAGTGGTCCATGTCAAATTTTACGTGATAAATCTCACAATTTTCTTTTGAGGCAAAAGAAACTTATAATTTAGGTGTTTGAGCTTTACCAATGTTTTTAGGTCTCGAAATTTGCTGTTGGCAGTTTTTATTCAATCATATTTCTTTCCATTTAACAGCAAATTCTTTTTGTATTACGTGTTTATGTCTCTATAATCAATGTTTTTATTAACATTATGACTATGTATTATTATTTTTTTAGAGTCCAGTCATCACAAACCTCGTCAAAAGAGACAAGACCAAAACACGATCTGAGATCTTTAAAGCGAGTGCTCATGTAGTAGGGAGGGATGGACTGAAGGATCTGTGTAATAGAAGAATAGTGATGAATATTTCTCCGCTTTGGAATAGTTTGATTTGTGTACTAAAAAATTGACGAAGTTTTTACGTTAAAAAATGTATTTTTAATTAATTGCACTGGCTATCAAGATGTTAGATTATTTATTGACTGATGCAAGTATTGATTAATATGTTCTTTTCATTTTTAAAACGGTTTAAATATATTCTCCTGGCAATTAACCGCGGTTTCGCACGCAATTTCGTTGGTTAATAGATTCTTCAAAAACCAAAGTTTTAAATTTTTCTTTGCGCACTGCGGGCATCAGTGTGGACCTGCCATCTTGATGGATGACTCCACACTGAACGAAGTCTAATCTTCAAAACTCCTTGGAATGTACCTTGATCGAGGACTGACATGGAATGTGCACATGGATCATGTTTGCTCCGAAATCTGCTCGGGCATCTTTGTTCTGAGGTCTTTAGCAAAATACTGTCGAATCAGGTACTGTTTAAGGCGTATTACGGTTTGATATAACCCCACCTGGACTATGGAGTGATCCTTTGGGGAGCTAGCGCTAATACTCAGTTCCAAAGAGCTTTCAGACTCAAAAAAAAAGCAATTCAAAAATCAAAAAAATAAAAAAAATCGCAAAAATCAAATTCAGAGAGTCGTGCAGGCAAGTTTTAAAGAAATTGCAGCTGTTGACCCTTCCATGTCTCTACATATTGGAAACAACTATGTTTTGTATGAATAAATGTACCTTAACCAGAGGCCAAGACATACACATGTATGAGACACGTAGCAGAGCAAACTACCAAACTGGTAGACACATAACGGTGGTTTATGAACGCCTGCCTTCAAGAGCGGGTGTTCAATTCCCCAATTCAATCAAAGATGCTCCAACGCCAAAGGCGTTTAAGACGCCTAACACGCTTCTTGGGGTCTCAAGTATTTTATAATGAAGGTTAGTTTTTGGCTTTCAACTGAGAGGCCGCCCAAATCAGAAGACTGCGGTGTCATATATACACGTAAACAGGTCTAAGAAGGCTTTTTCTTTTATTGTACTATCACTAGTATAAATGAATAAAACATTTTCCAATATAACTTTTATTTTTGCGCAAGGCCTTTCGGAATCAAAGATTCCATCATCAGGCTCTTGAAAATTCCCAAGACCTCTTCTGTCAAAATACAACTAAGATAAATGTTATAACAGTCTTTAAATTTATATTAATAGTTAACTAGAAAATTTATTTTAAATCTGCATCACAATATTAACCAAGCACTGAATACTTAATATTTGTTAAAACATACAGTTAAAAGTATAGTTTTACTAAAACATTTACTTTCCTTATCTGGATATTTTTTTACTCAGTGTACAACAGCGATTGCAGAGAAGGTTGAAATAAGAAGTGTGGTTACTATCAAGCTTACGCTACGCTTCCATACTAAAATTGCAGCAAATTGAAAATAGTGGTTAAATGAATTAAATATAGGGTTGTGATGCCATAAAAAAGTTTGGAGCATTTATTAGTTATCCAAGTTGGCTGGCGTACGTATACTTTTAGAGTATACCAATATTGATTATACTGTAAAGAATGAGTACTAAAATGCTGTGAATTTTTTATACACCCCGTAAAAATTCGAACATTGGGAGGAATCAAAAGTGTCTGGTATATGATGTCTATAGGTGGAAGTGGAATCTTTAGAAGCTTAGGCGACTGCGTCGCTCATCTTGAAATCCGCTATCTTGACATCCGTCGGCCAGTTAAACTAAAAATTTAAAGCCATTCAAATTGACATGTAGAACATTATAATATATACAGATAGCCAGATTTGATAGTGTATGCATCAATTTAAACAGCTGAGTACCGAGAGAGTAAACAGTCTGGTCTAGTATCGAGAACTAATTAACAGCCAGAACAATTATTGACTTGTAGAAACATTATAATATATACAGATAGCCAGATTTGATAGTGTATTCATCAATTTAAACAGCTGAGTACCGAGAGAGTAAACAGTCTGGTCTAGTATCGAGAACTAATTAACAGCCAGAACAATTATTGACTTGTAGAACATTATAATATATACAGATAGCCAGATTTGATAGTGTATTCATCAATTTAAACAGCTGAGTACCGAGAGAGTAAACAGTCTGGTCTAGTATCGAGAACTAATTAACAGCCAGAACAATTATTGACTTGTAGAAACATTATAATATATACAGATAGCCAGATTTGATAGTGTATGCATCAATTTAAACAGCTGAGTACCGAGAGAGTAAACAGTCTGGTCTAGTATCGGGAACTAATTAACAGCCAGAACAATTATTGACATGTAGAACATTATAATATATACAGATAGCCAGATTTGATAGTGTATGCATCAATTTAAACAGCTGAGTACCGAGAGAGTAAACAGTCTGGTCTAGTATCGAGAACTAATTAACAGCCAGAACAATTATTGACATGTAGAACATTATAATATATACAGATAGCCAGATTTGATAGTGTATTCATCAATTTAAACAGCTGAGTACCGAGAGAGTAAACAGTCTGGTCTAGTATCGAGAACTAATTAACAGCCAGAACAATTATTGACATGTAGAACATTATAATATATACAGATAGCCAGATTTGATAGTGTATTCATCAATTTAAAACAGCTGAGTACCGAGAGAGTAAACAGTCTGGTCTAGTATCGAGAACTAATTAACAGCCAGAACAATTATTGACATGTAGAACATTATTATATATATACAGATAGCCAGATTTGATAGTGTATTCATCAATTTAAACAGCTGAGTACCGAGAGAGTAAACAGTCTGGTCTAGTATCGAGAACTAATTAACAGCCAGAACAATTATTGACATGTAGAACATTATAATATATACAGATAGCCAGATTTGATAGTGTATGCATCAATTTAAACAGCTGAGTACCGAGAGAGTAAACAGTCTGGTCTAGTATCGGGAACTAATTAACAGCCAGAACAATTATTGACATGTAGAACATTATAATATATACAGATAGCCAGATTTGATAGTGTATTCATCAATTTAAACAGCTGAGTACCGAGAGAGTAAACAGTCTGGTCTAGTATCGAGAACTAATTAACAGCCAGAACAATTATTGACATGTAGAACATTATAATATATACAGATAGCCAGATTTGATAGTGTATTCATCAATTTAAACAGCTGAGTACCGAGAGAGTAAACAGTCTGGTCTAGTATCGAGAACTAATTAACAGCCAGAACAATTATTGACTTGTAGAACATTATAATATATACAGATAGCCAGATTTGATAGTGTATGCATCAATTTAAACAGCTGAGTACCGAGAGAGTAAACAGTCTGGTCTAGTATCGAGAACTAATTAACAGCCAGAACAATTATTGACATGTAGAACATTATAATATATACAGATAGCCAGATTTGATAGTGTATTCATCAATTTAAACAGCTGAGTACCGAGAGAGTAAACAGTCTGGTCTAGTATCGAGAACTAATTAACAGCCAGAACAATTATTGACATGTAGAACATTATAATATATACAGATAGCCAGATTTGATAGTGTATTCATCAATTTAAAAACAGCTGAGTACCGAGAGAGTAAACAGTCTGGTCTAGTATCGAGAACTAATTAAACAGCCAGAACAATTATTGACATGTAGAACATTATAATATATACAGATAGCCAGATTTGATAGTGTATTCATCAATTTAAACAGCTGAGTACCGAGAGAGTAAACAGTCTGGTCTAGTATCGAGAACTAATTAACAGCCAGAACAATTATTGACATGTAGAACATTATAATATATACAGATAGCCAGATTTGATAGTGTATTCATCAATTTAAACAGCTGAGTACCGAGAGAGTAAACAGTCTGGTCTAGTATCGAGAACTAATTAACAGCCAGAACAATTATTGACATGTAGAACATTATAATATATACAGATAGCCAGATTTGATAGTGTATTCATCAATTTTAAACAGCTGAGTACCGAGAGAGTAAACAGTCTGGTCTAGTATCGAGAACTAATTAACAGCCAGAACAATTATTGACATGTAGAACATTATAATATATACAGATAGCCAGATTTGATAGTGTATTCATCAATTTAAACAGCTGAGTACCGAGAGAGTAAACAGTCTGGTCTAGTATCGAGAACTAATTAACAGCCAGAACAATTATTGACTTGTAGAACATTATAATATATACAGATAGCCAGATTTGATAGTGTATGCATCAATTTAAACAGCTGAGTACCGAGAGAGTAAACAGTCTGGTCTAGTATCGAGAACTAATTAACAGCCAGAACAATTATTGACATGTAGAACATTATAATATATACAGATAGCCAGATTTGATAGTGTATGCATCAATTTAAACAGCTGAGTACCGAGAGAGTAAAACAGTCTGGTCTAGTATCGAGAACTAATTAACAGCCAGAACAATTATTGACATGTAGAACATTTATAATATATACAGATAGCCAGATTTGATAGTGTATTCATCAATTTAAACAGCTGAGTACCGAGAGAGTAAACAGTCTGGTCTAGTATCGAGAACTAATTAACAGCCAGAACAATTATTGACATGTAGAACATTATAATATATACAGATAGCCAGATTTGATAGTGTATTCATCAATTTAAACAGCTGAGTACGAGAGAGTAAACAGTCTGGTCTAGTATCGAGAACTAATTAACAGCCAGAACAATTATTGACATGTAGAACATTATAATATATACAGATAGCCAGATTTGATAGTGTATTCATCAATTTAAAACAGCTGAGTACCGAGAGAGTAAACAGTCTGGTCTAGTATCGAGAACTAATTAACAGCCAGAACAATTATTGACATGTAGAACATTATAATATATACAGATAGCCAGATTTGATAGTGTATTCATCAATTTAAACAGCTGAGTACCGAGAGAGTAAACAGTCTGGTCTAGTATCGAGAACTAAATTAACAGCCAGAACAATTATTGACATGTAGAACATTATAATATATACAGATAGCCAGATTTGATAGTGTATTCATCAATTTAAACAGCTGAGTACCGAGAGAGTAAACAGTCTGGTCTAGTATCGAGAACTAATTAACAGCCAGAACAATTATTGACATGGTAGAACATTATAATATATACAGATAGCCAGATTTGATAGTGTATTCATCAATTTAAACAGCTGAGTACCGAGAGAGAGAGTAAACAGTCTGGTCTAGTATCGAGAACTAATTAACAGCCAGAACAATTATTGACATGTAGAACATTATAATATATACAGATAGCCAGATTTGATAGTGTATGCATCAATTTTAAACAGCTGAGTACCGAGAGAGTAAACAGTCTGGTTAGTATCGGGAAACTAATTAACAGCCAGAACAATTATTGACATGTAGAACATTATAAATATATACAGATAGCCAGATTTGATAGTGTATTCATCAATTTAAACAGCTGAGTACCGAGAGAGTAAACAGTCTGGTCTAGTATCGAGAAACTAATTAACAGCCAGAACAATTATTGACATGTAGAACATTATATATATACAGATAGCCAGATTTGATAGTGTATTCATCAATTTAAAAC
This sequence comes from Homalodisca vitripennis, assembly GCF_021130785.1. Lineage (NCBI taxonomy): Eukaryota > Metazoa > Arthropoda > Insecta > Hemiptera > Cicadellidae > Homalodisca > Homalodisca vitripennis. The sequence goes on along the minus strand of NC_060208.1, from coordinate 238,692,253 downwards.
AGCTGAGTACCGAGAGAGTAAACAGTCTGGTCTAGTATCGAGAACTAATTAACAGCCAGAACAATTATTGACATGTAGAACATTATAATATATACAGATAGCCAGATTTTGATAGTGTATTCATCAATTTAAACAGCGCTGAGTACCGAGAGAGTAAACAGTCTGGTCTAGTATCGAGAACTAATTAACAGCCAGAACAATTATTGACATGTAGAACATTATTAATAATATATACAGATAGCCAGATTTGATAGTGTATGCATCAATTTAAACAGCTGAGTACCGAGAGAGTAAACAGTCTGGTCTAGTATCGAGAACTAATTAACAGCCAGAACAATTATTGACATGTAGAACATTATAATATATACAGATAGCCAGATTTGATAGTGTATTCATCAATTTAAACAGCTGAGTACCGAGAGAGTAAACAGTCTGGTCTAGTATCGAGAACTAATTAACAGCCAGAACAATTATTGACATGTAGAACATTATAATATATACAGATAGCCAGATTTGATAGTGTATTCATCAATTTAAACAGCTGAGTACCGAGAGAGTAAACAGTCTGGTCTAGTATCGAGAACTAATTAACAGCCAGAACAATTATTGACATGTAGAACATTATAATATATACAGATAGCCAGATTTGATAGTGTATTCATCAATTTAAACAGCTGAGTACCGAGAGAGTAAACAGTCTGGTCTAGTATCGAGAACTAATTAACAGCCAGAACAATTATTGACATGTAGAACATTATAATATATACAGATAGCCAGATTTGATAGTGTATTCATCAATTTAAACAGCTGAGTACCGAGAGAGTAAACAGTCTGGTCTAGTATCGAGAACTAATTAACAGCCAGAACAATTATTGACATGTTAGAACATTATAATATATACAGATAGCCAGATTTGATAGTGTATGCATCAATTTAAACAGCTGAGTACCGAGAGAGTAAACAGTCTGGTCTAGTATCGAGAACTAATTAACAGCCAGAAACAATTATTGACATGTAGAACATTATAATATATACAGATAGCCAGATTTGATAGTGTATTCATCAATTTAAACAGCTGAGTACCGAGAGAGTAAACAGTCTGGTCTAGTATCGAGAACTAATTAACAGCCAGAACAATTATTGACATGTAGAACATTATAATATATACAGATAGCCAGATTTGATAGTGTATTCATCAATTTAAACAGCTGAGTACCGAGAGAGTAAACAGTCTGGTCTAGTATCGAGAACTAATTAACAGCCAGAACAATTATTGACATGTAGAACATTATAATATATACAGATAGCCAGATTTGATAGTGTATTCATCAATTTAAACAGCTGAGTACCGAGAGAGTAAACAGTCTGGTCTAGTATCGAGAACTAATTAACAGCCAGAAACAATTATTGACATGTAGAACATTATAATATATACAGATAGCCAGATTTGATAGTGTATTCATCAATTTAAACAGCTGAGTACCGAGAGAGTAAACAGTCTGGTCTAGTATCGAGAAACTAATTAACAGCCAGAACAATTATTGACATGTAGAACATTATAATATATACAGATAGCCAGATTTGATAGTGTATTCATCAATTTAAACAGCTGAGTACCGAGAGAGTAAACAGTCTGGTCTAGTATCGAGAACTAATTAACAGCCAGAACAATTATTGACATGTAGAACATTATAATATATACAGATAGCCAGATTTGATAGTGTATTCATCAATTTAAACAGCTGAGTACCGAGAGAGTAAACAGTCTGGTCTAGTATCGAGAACTAATTAACAGCCAGAACAATTATTGACATGTAGAACATTATAATATATACAGATAGCCAGATTTGATAGTGTATTCATCAATTTAAACAGCTGAGTACCGAGAGAGTAAACAGTCTGGTCTAGTATCGAGAACTAATTAACAGCCAGAACAATTATTGACATGTAGAACATTATAATATATACAGATAGCCAGATTTGATAGTGTATTCATCAATTTAAACAGCTGAGTACCGAGAGAGTAAACAGTCTGGTCTAGTATCGAGAACTAATTAACAGCCAGAACAATTATTGACATGTAGAACATTATAATATATACAGATAGCCAGATTTGATAGTGTATTCATCAATTTAAACAGCTGAGTACCGAGAGAGTAAACAGTCTGGTCTAGTATCGAGAACTAATTAACAGCCAGAACAATTATTGACATGTAGAACATTATAATATATACAGATAGCCAGATTTGATAGTGTATTCATCAATTTAAACAGCTGAGTACCGAGAGAGTAAACAGTCTGGTCTAGTATCGAGAACTAATTAACAGCCAGAACAATTATTGACATGTAGAACATTATAATATATACAGATAGCCAGATTTGATAGTGTATTCATCAATTTAAAACAGCTGAGTACCGAGAGAGTAAACAGTCTGGTCTAGTATCGAGAACTAATTAACAGCCAGAACAATTATTGACATGTAGAACATTATAATATATACAGATAGCCAGATTTGATAGTGTATTCATCAATTTAAACAGCTGAGTACCGAGAGAGTAAACAGTCTGGTCTAGTATCGAGAACTAATTAACAGCCAGAACAATTATTGACATGTAGAACATTATAATATATACAGATAGCCAGATTTGATAGTGTATTCATCAATTTAAACAGCTGAGTACCGAGAGAGTAAAACAGTCTGGTCTAGTATCGAGAAACTAATTAACAGCCAGAACAATTATTGACATGTAGAACATTATAATATATACAGATAGCCAGATTTGATAGTGTATTCATCAATTTAAACAGCTGAGTATCGAGAGAGTAAACAGTCTGGTCTAGTATCGAGAACTAATTAACAGCCAGAACAATTATTGACATTGTAGATTGAAACATTATAATATATACAGATAGCCAGATTTGATAGTGTATTTATCAATTTAAACAGCTGAGTACCGAGAGAGTTAAACAGTCTGGTCTAGTATCGGGAACTAATTAACAGCCAGAACAATTATTGACTTGTAATAAATTGTTCACGTAGTACCGGACTGGAATCACGGGTTTCATAGACCTTACGCGTATCGAGTAATGGACACTAATTAGCAATATATATTCCGTGGGTTTACAGTTAATCAATTTCACTACGGGATAAGCTGACAGTTAGTTTTCTGCCATATTTGTGCCAAAGTTTTACAGTAATTTTGGCATAAATCCGCTATACTATCAAACTGTTTTAATGAAAAATAATAAAAACCGCGAAGTATGTGATGCTAATAATTCATTTATGTCTGTCTGTATACATGATATGTGCAAAACGAACTAACCTATATAATTTAAATTTTGCAAAAACCTTCTTTTTCTTTCTTTTTCTATATTACAAACAGTGAGTTTCAATGAAGGTGGATGCTACTGCATGGAATTTGGCTGAGCGTTAGTGTATAATTTTTATATTGGTCTTGTGGGATAACCGTCATGGCAACGAGATAAATAGCAGAATGACTAAGTTTGCAAGCAAACTCAGTACATAAGAGATTAAAATTGTTGGCCAACACCTACAACTTAATTTTAATGGTAACTTGGTGTGTAAAATATCAATATTTAAACACTAATGTTGTAAGAAGTTTAATAGAAAAAAACATTAATGAACCGTGTGGTAAGATATCTGGAGAGTGATTTCATCTGCTGACTTGAAATTTGTATGGACAGAAATTTACTGATGATGCATGTCCAACCATGGCTTTGCAGGTGACGTTGACGCCTATCACTCGGTAAACTGACACAATTTATACATTGTTTTCCGGGTGATGTAAAAATGATTTCTGTATTTTTATTTTCTGTCAAAACGAAATGATCTTTAGATAGGAAATTGCGGAATGGACCTCAGCGAGCCTGTTACGCGAGTCGTGGTATGGCGTACTCCTTGTATACTGCTGATTTTTATTTCGAAAGCTTATTAATAGACTATTTTAGAAGTTTATTTATAAAAATTACTATTTTGTTTTAAATAAGTAATAATCAATTATATGAGTGTTATTATTAAGGTAGACTAACACATACACCTACTTACAGATGAATGCTAAGGATAAAATTTAAAAGATACTTCTCCATTACAATCTTCCTCCTCATTTTTGAAACTCTCCCCATAATGTATCTCTTTTGATTTACAGTCCATGCCTGAACTCAGAGAAATATTTATTTGAAACCATAAAGAACAGGAAGTTTAATTCAAGGCCCGAGGCAGAAGCGCTCCTTATCTTTATCGTTTCCTCAGATATTTTCGTTCCATATGTATTTATCATTAGAACTTAAGCTTCCCATGCACGAATATAATTTCTCTTTTGTTTGTTTTGTTTGTTAAATATCAAAGCGTATGAAAAACCAGCATTGATCTTTAAAAATTTTTATTTGTTAATTTAAGATATTTTACTATATTAAATCAAACTAATACCTACCAGGTAGAACGATTGTACTGCTTTATTGAACTAATCAGTTCCAGTTTTTACTGCAAAATTTATATCTTGAGTGTTTCCACAACATGTAACAATTACACTTTTCTTGTTACAGCTGTCCATTATAAATTGTACGCAAAAAAGAACACATTACTTCAAGCCATCAACATGACTTTTAACTCTGCTAAATATTACTAAGCAAAATCATAAAACCCTCAAAAAAAGGCACCAAACCACGATGATTACAAAACCAAGGAATTGGAAAAATTGTTGTGTGGCTGGTTACGTGATTTATATTTTAATAAAATATGTGCAATACTTTCATTAGACCATTTTATATAATTATATTACACATCATTTACAAAACAAGTTACGTGAAAGTTTTCTATAATACTTCGTAATTGAAACATATAATTTTTGTGTTGTTAATTTTACATAAATATATACTTTGTTTAAATGAATGATTATATACATTTTAATATATATATATATATATATATATATTTATATATATATATATTAATTATAATAGTAATATATTATTATATTGTATTATGTAAATTATAATAATATATTTTAGACATGTGTACACATGAATATAGTTTGTTATGAATATACTTTATTAAAACCTGAACTTTATTAACTTTAACTTTCTTTATTTTGTATTCAAAAGAAAGCAGTAAATTGTGAAGAACGCTTCATCGGAAAGTAGCGAAGGGAAATATTAATTTTTTGGGAAAATTTTAGTCTAAATCCGGAAAAACCATGCTTTATAGTTATAAAAAATAAAAAAAAATCAAAACCGTTTAAACTTTTTCTTCCTATGTTTATAACGTAGGGATTACTTACCAGTTTAAATAAATTAATACGAGTACAGCGAACTAGAACTATAATGAATAATTAAAACACGCCTAATTACATTGAACAATATTGTACTCCAGCTACTTGAAATATGTATATTACAAAATGTAAGATTACGTCTTTTGACTGGGGGGGGGGGGGGTGGGGGGGGGGGGGGGTGGGGGGGGGGGGGGGTGGGGGGGGGGGGGGGTGGGGGGGGGGGGGGGTGGGGGGGGGGGGGGGTGGGGGGACTATCGCCATAAATATGAATTCTTTACACTTTGGTGTCAGTTCCGTGGCTCCAGTTTAGGACAAAAACAGCTTTGTCCCATGGGGTAATTTACTGAGGTTGGTGATGGCCTTTGTTTAGTATTACTTTACTTAGAGTTTCCATTAAGAGCTATTGTTTTTTATTTGTATTTTAGAGACATATGATGTTGGCATTTTTTTTATCAACTCCAAAACCAACAACTAAAACTGGTCTTTTTGTTGCTTACAATTTTATGTTTCTTCAATACGAAATTGTTTTGGTTACTGAGGGACTTTGTCAAGGCTGGTTTTACAAAAATTCAAAATGAGCAACAAGTACTGTTTGGACGTCCTCGCAGGGAAATCTAAGTGGAACATACTTGCCCTCAACACCCTGTTCAAAAATAATCAGGTCTCCAGTTGAGTTCACCATCACTGTTTTAAAACCAGGTGTGATTATAAAATTTTTTGCGTGGTAACCATGCTTTATGGAGGCAATAGTAAGAGTTACTTATGGGGGCTAAGCAAAGAGTTTTAAAATATAAGAACCTGTAAAATAAAGGAGGGCATGAGGACTTGAGAGTAAGAGAAACCTAATACTCAAGGCACTCAGACCGGTGACAAGCACTAAGTACCTCGTCAGAATATTCAGGTCCCCTGATAACCATCCCAAACCTCCTCATCACCTCAGCCAAGTGGTATCGTTTTAACTCTAGAGATCCCAGTTTCTTGGCAAGTTTTTTATTCATCGAACTCATGCTGTATGGGGCACAGCGCCGTTCAAGTGTTTTGAGCCGGAGAGAAGGCGGCGGGGACAGGACACCGGCAGCCCAACAGGCGACCACAGGACGGTGGGTGGAAAAGGTAAATCAGTCTGCGTCGCTGTAGAACTCAGCAGTCACGGCAGGGGATGCTGATGCTGGCAACCATCACCATGAACCACGCTGGACTGCGGATGGAAAGGTAACTCAGTCTGCGTCGCAGTAGAATTCAGAGTCACTGGCAGGGGAGCTGATGCTGGCAACCATCATCATGAACCACGCTGGACTGCGGATGGAAAGGTAACTCAGTCTGCGTCGCAGTAGAATTCAGAGTCACTGGCAGGGGGATGCTATTCTGGCAACCATCATCATGAACCACGCTGGATTGCGGATGGAAAGGTAACTCGGTCTGCGTCGCAATAGAATTCAGAGTTACTGGCAGGGGATGGCAGGCAACCATCGTCAATGACCCACACTGGATTGTGATGCCGTAAGACCAGCGATCATCTCCTGAGCCCTCTCCAACTCAAGAGTCAGACGCTGAATCTCGTCCTACAAGGGAAGACTGTGCAGACCTCAAATACCTGCATTTATGTACCCAGGTCGTCCTTAGATTCCAAAAACAAAGAATCTGTCTCCGTGAACGCATTTCTGGTGTCTTTCTTAATGATCAGCTGGGAGATTAGAGGCGAGAGGGGCAAATCAGAATCTCTCACAGAAGTCCGACAAGGAGACGGTGTAAGAGTGACTGTGCGGAAGGGTGGCCGGGTGCGGGCCACTGTGACGGTCATCGTGGTGCAGAACTTCGTCTCGTCCGGCGTTGGTCTTCACAGCAGCATTACAAGTACGGGCAAGGCATCGCCACGTCACATCACCATTTTTTGTTGTATATGCTTTCTCGGTATTTATATTTGCCGATAACCACACAGGGTTTCCCTTTATTAGTTTGTTCAATTGTAAGAGTCAATTTATTTATTGGAATGATATAATTAGGTAATAAAATCAATTCCTTGAAGTAAATAAAATCAGTCAGTAGTATATTTGCAAATGGTGGTGAAATTTCCCGTGAATATTTAATAACAGAGTGAACTCAGGCAGGAACAGCAATATGCAGCCTGCATTAGTAAAAAGGGCAAACTGCAATGCAAGCGAGCAGCAGTGTAGCAGCGGAAAATTGAAGGCGCAACGGGCTACACTCGCAGCGGGCAGGTAAGTCCTCGGCACACTCTTGACAGCGGTTAGTGACACAGACAGGCAGCGTGTGGCAGCAGGGATATTTAGGCGGCGGCGGCAGGCAGCGGCTGCTCGGTTGGTAGTTGCGCACAGTGGCTGCTGGCGCTCAGGCTGGAACTGGCTCGTACTTGTGTCGGCTGATAATGCCACTGTACCGGTTAGGTTAGGTACGACGGTGCACATTTAGCTACTTACAGTATTGTCGCAGTATGCACCGCATGCAAACGCCCCCCACCGAATCACAAATAAGCGTTTTAACATAACAACCGTAATATCACAATCGAACAAAAGGTAATTTGAATAAAAAAACATTAGACCCAACATTACGACCGTCAATCCTCCGCAGACCAGGTCTGCCAGTGTATTACTGAAAAAATAATGTCTCATTACACTTTAAAGTTTCAGATAATGCCCTGTAAATAATGCAATTTTCCAAGGTAATTAACTTGCGGAATTACATATCGCATAAATACTTAGAGTGAGAAATTTAGCAGTGCATGCGGATGGACTTGCCCTTATGGCATGCATTTTTCGCATTGGATTTTTAGCGTACTGTTTGAACTAAATTCGGAACTATGCATAATCTGTGGCGAAATGTTTCATTATGTCTCATACACTAGATGATTCACGATACACCCTAGTTTGAGGCCATAGCAGCGATGAGAAATGTAGCGATTTAACTCAACAGATCTCACAGTCTCTTTCTGGAGCATAAATTACAAGAGATTGATAACGATATTGGAAATGATATTTCAATTCTAACAAGCAACTGTTAAGAGCTTTCGTTTACTGATGGGGCGGAAACAAATGGTCACCCTTATGCCGGTAACAAGCCAACCCTCCAGTGCGTGCGTCACTATCACGTGACTGGACCATTCGTCACTCAGGCGGCTCTAAAAATACGAAGAGTGCAATCATCCCTTCACCCTCCGTTAACAAGAATGCCACCAAACAAGAGGAAATATGTTTCAGGGAAGAAAAGGTTATGCCTTTGCTTAAAATCCTAGTCAAAAGTAAAAGTCTCTCCAAGGCTGAAGTACTTTGAGCAATGTAATAAAAATTAACCTCTCACGTAAACCCTACTGGACCGATTGTACTGAAGTTTTACGTGGACATTCTTGTGTCCCTGGGTAGCATATAGTCTATCCTTATTTCCAAAAATAACCTCACGTACAACCCTACTGGACAGATTGCACTGAAGTTTTTACGTGGACATTCTTGTGTCCCTGGGTAGCATATAGGTCTATCCTTATTTCCAAAAATAACCTCTCACGGAAACCAAAAAGGACAGATTGCACTGAAGTTTTACGTGGAAATTCTTGTGTCCCTGGGTTAGCATATAGGTCTATCCTTATTTCCAAAATTACCTCTCACGTAAACCCTACTGGAAACCGATTGCACTGAAGTTTTACGTGGACATTCTTTTGTCCCTGGGTAGCATATAGGTCTATCCTTATTTCCAAAAATAACCTCTCACGTAAACCCTACTGGACCGATTGCACTGAAGTTTTACGTGGACATTCTTGTTGTCCCCCTGGGTAGCATATAGGTCTATCCTTATTTCCAAAAATAACCTCTCACGTAAACCCTAATGGACCGATTGCACTGAAGTTTTACGTGGACCATTCTTGTGTCCCTGGGTAGCATATAGGTCTATCCTTATTTCCAAAAATAACCTCTCACGTAAACCCCTACTGGACCGATTGCACTGAAGTTTTACGTGGACATTCTTGTGTCCCTGGGAAGCATATAGGTCTATCCTTATTTCCAAAAATAACCTCTCACGTAAACCCTACTGGACCGATTGCACTGAAGTTTTAACGTGGACATTCTTGTGTCCTGGGGTAGCATATAGGTCTATCCTTATTTCCAAAAATTAACCTCTCACGTAAACCCTACTGGACCGATTGCACTGAAGTTTTACGTGGACATTCTTGTGTCCCTGGGTAGCATATAGGTCTATCCTTATTTCCAAAAATAACCTCTCACGTAAACCCTACTGACAGATTGCACTGAAGTTTTACGTGGACATTCTTTGTGTCCCTGGGTAGCATATAGGTCTATCCTTATTTCCAAAAATAACCTCTCACAGGAAACCAAACTGGACAGATTGCACTGAAGTTTTACGTGGAAATTCTTGTGTCCCTAGGGTTGGAGCATATAGGTCTATCCTTATTTCCAAAAATACCTCTCACGTAAACCCTACTGGACCGATTGCACTGAAGTTTTACGTGGACATTCTTGTGTCCCTGGGTACATATAGTTCTATATCCTTATTTCGCAAAAATAACCTCTCACGTATAAACCCACTGGACCGATTGCACTGAAGTTTTACGTGGACATTCTTGTGTCCCTGGGGTACATATAGGTCTATCCTTATTATCCAAAAATAACCTCTCACGTAAACCCTAATGGACCGATTGCACTGAAGTTTTACGTGGACATTCTTGTGTCCCTGGGTAGCATATAGGTCTATCCTTATTTCCAAAAATAACCTCTCACGTAAACCCTACTGGACCGATTGCACTGAAGTTTACGTGGACATTCTTGTGTCCCCTGGGAAGCATATAGGTCTATCCTTATTTCCAAAAATAACCTCTCACGTAAACCCTACTGGACCGATTGCACTGAAGTTTTACGTGGACATTCTTGTGTCCCTGGGTAGCATATAGGTCTATCCTTATTTTCCAAAAATAACCTCTAACGTAAACCCTACTGGACCGATTGCACTGAAGTTTTACGTGGACATTCTTGTGTCCCTGGGTAGCATATAGGTCTATCCTTATTTTCCAAAAATTACCTCTCACGTAAACCCTACTGGACCGATTGCACTGAAGTTTTACGTGGACATTCTTGTGTCCCAGGGTAGCATATAGGTCTATCCTTATTTCCAAAAAATTAACCTCTCACGTAAACCCTACTGGACCGATTGCACTGAAGTTTTTACTGTGGACATTCTTGTGTCCCTGCTGGGTAGCATATAGGTCTATCCTTATTTTTCCAAAAATAACCTCTCACGTAAACCTTACTGGACCGATTGCACTGAAGTTTTAACGTGGACATTCTTGTGTCCCTGGGTTAGCATATCGGTCTATCCTTATTTCCAAAAATAACCTCTCACGTAAAACCCTACTGGACCGATTGCACTGAAGTTTTACGTGGACATTCTTGTGTCCCTGGGTAGCATATAGGTCTATCCTTATTTCCCAAAAATAACCTCTCACTGAAACCCTACTGGACAGATTGCACTGAAGTTTTACGTGGACATTCTTGTGTCCCTGGGTAGCATATAGTCTATCCTTATTTCCAAAAATAACCTCTCACGTAAACCCTATTGGAACCGATTGCACTGAAGTTTTACGTGGACATTCTTGTGTCCCTGGGTAGCATATAGGTCTATCCTTATTTCCAAAAATAACCTCTCACGTAAACCCTACTGGACTGATTGCACTGAAGTTTTTACGTGGACATTCTTGTGTCCCTGGGTAGCATATAGGTCTATCCTTATTTCCAAAAATTTCTCCCGGGCTACGGCCTTACCTTATTGGTCTCTAAAATTTCGAAAAAATTGAATCAGGAATACATTACAACAAATATATGTTATTAATTGAAAGAGTACGTTAAATTAAATTAACTGATCTGTATAAACATTGTTGTATGAGAGGAAAATCATATTTTTAGTTGCATATAAGTAACCGGTTTCAATACCTTTACACAAATCTCATAGATTTAAAGCACAGTGTAACCTTAAATGTAACACTTCATTATTTTCTGAAATGACAAATAACGTTATCGAGATAATAACGTTGAAAGTATTAGTAACAAATTAGTTTCTCCGGGGTGCGCAAAAGACCCTTGAGGCTGAAGTGCATGGCAATAGGCCGCCTTATAGAAGAAGAACAATTTGTTTTAGCTGTTATCTGTTGCCATGTTTGGTCAGTAATGTAATGCAGAGATCAAAACAAAGTAAAAATTATACATCCTTTACAATTTTAACTTTTGAAGGTTTGAGGTTCAAAGAAGAGTCAGTTTAAAACATTTAGTGAAAGCAGCGGGTAAATGTTCTCACTATTTTAAAAGAGGAAATGAGAAATTGAAAGTTACTTAATAGCTGAATAAATTTGACCCATTTAAAAGTGTTCAGTTTGGAACTATATTAGGCCATACATTTCATAAACAGGGAATATAAGGTTATAGAAAATAAGCTCAGTCCAAAATAAGAATCTATAAGTTAAATCTAGGCATATTTTTTAAACTCGTTCAAATCTTGATATGGATAAAAGCATTGCTATAAAAAATCTCTACACACTACACTGCAAACAGAAGAGTACTTGAAGTGTGGTCCTCCAATATTTTACGGATGACTCCAACCGAAATAACAGTAATTTCGAGAATACTTATGTTAGGAAGGGAGCTCTCATTATAGCAAGTATGACTCATTAACAGTGAATAAAAACTTCTTGAATTTCAAGAATTTGCAACATTATTCTAAATTTGGCGCTTTAAAAACAAAAAACAATGTATAAGAAAAAACTAAATTTGCTTACGTTACTATTGAAGGAATGTGTAATCGTTCGTAATAATAAGTTTGTTTTTTGTTATTACTAATCTATATTTCATGAGTTAAGGTGGAAACACTAATACAATCATGGCTATATTTTACCAGAATTGATTTCAAAAATTCAAAAAAGATTTCAAAAATGAATTAAAAAAAGAACTACATTACTATTACTGTTACAACTTTAAATTCTATAAGAAACTAACGGAAATAATGGCAATTTTACTATTTCATTCAGTTACTTTAAATCAGTTAAAAAAATATATGGATAACTGTAACAGTTGTAGTATTTTTTGTAATTTAGTTAAATAAATAATAAATAGAAATGATAAAAATAAATATTTATAATGTTGTTCATATTTACTTAAAATGTATTACTTTTAATTTAATGGTATTTTGAAATGTATATCTTTGAATATACTAACATTTTAAAAACATCTGAGTTAAAAATTTTTCGCGTAAAACGTTGCTACTGTGCCAATATTAGTATGGAAACAATAAGTTAATTAGTCTATATTAAAAACAGTTAACCATCTAAATAGAGTGGCAGCTTTTTCAATTTTAAAACAATATTTTGAACTCCAATAAAAAGACAATTATTAAGGGAAGACAGTGTTCAAACTAATTTACATTGGTTTGAATATAAAAATTAAAAATTAATTGTATTAGTTTTTTCGTTATTACTAAAGATACAAATTATTTTATATACTAACTACTATTTTGTACTACTCATAGCATAATACAGAACTTAATACACCTAAACAAATATACAGGGTGATTCATGAAAGTTCTCCCCCCACTTCTACAGCACATTGTACTAGTAAAAATAATGAAAAAATGTTATATAAACATAGGTCCGAAAACGCTTCGTTAGCGAGTTACAGCTAGCGAAAGATTTCGCCCTGAATTCCTGGGTAAAGAGTAAAAATAAAGCCATACTGAACTTTTGGAAAGGTTAATTAAGTAAGAAATATCGTGGATTCTTTATGTATTTTTACCTGATAAAGCTAATAAAATAGGTTTCAGAACTGTACCTGTAGTAGTTTTTGAGGGATTCAGGGTTAAATGCAAAAAATTGGGGCACGAAACAATGTTTTTTAAGTTTGATGTACAATAACTTTGTTAAATTGGTAATAAATACATAAAATCAACAAACATTAATTGTAGAGAATTTAATTCTGAGAAAATTGATATAATCAAAGTCTAAAATAAAACAGAAATAAGTACCAAAAAATCGATTTTATTCAGTATAATACATTACTAGTTTTAAGCAAAAATTAATCAGGTTGGGCCAACCGTACGCACCTTTTTATAATAGATGTTCGAAAATGAGGCCATCATTATTCAATACATTTTTGCAGCACGTTTGTGTATTGCTTTTGTTGCGTTTCTCTTAATTTTTCAGGACTTCCCTGTATCTTGCACAGCCGAATCTATAATACGGGCAATTAATTCATCACGAGAATTCACTTTTGTCTTGTATACAATGTCTTTTTTATCCATCCCCAGATGCAATAATCCAATGGAGATAGATCTGGTGATCTTGGTGGCCAAGGGTGAGGCCCTCCACGGACCAATCCAGTGTCCAGGAAATTAATGATTTAAGTAAGCAGAAACGGCACGTGAAAAGTGGGGAGGTGCTCCGTCATGCTGGAAGTACAAATTTTGTCTGAGATGTAAAGGAACATTCTCTAACAGCTGCGGCAACTCTTCTTGAAGGAAATGCAAATAGAACTCAGGCATTTAGGCGTCCAGGTAATATGAAAGGCCCCGATCAGCCGATTGTGCAAAAGGCCACACCGGTGTTGAAGTTCTGTTCCACTACCTCATGTGGAATTTTCTTTCTGCCCAGAGTGCTCATTGTGCAAGTTATTGACACCATCCCGAGTGAATTGTGCCTCATCCGTAAACAAAATATACTTGTTAGATTGATTATTAATATTCAAATAGTTGCAAAACTCCAAGCGAAGCGGACCATCCCCTAGCTGTAGATGTTGAACCTTTTTGTTTATGAAACGGATAAAATTTGTTTCGATTAATGACCTCCACACCGTTGACTGCGAAACTCCTATCCGCCTAGAAATACGTCGTGTACTTACACCTGGACTGCGATGAACAGCATTAATAACAATATCATCTTCAAGTTGGACAGCTCGTTCATAATTGGTTCTAGTACTTGGTAGTGATCCAGTTTCCCGAAGAGTACGAAAAAGTTTCTGAAATTGTTTTGGTATCTGGAATCCTCCTATTAGGGTAACGTAGTTCATATTCTTCTTACAGCAGCGCTAGCATTACCTATTACAGTAACCCAAAATAAAAACCATATCAGCGTATTCCTCTGATGTAAATAAAGTAAGGCATTTTTTCGCTTAATAAACAATCGAATTTTAACATCACAGACAAAATTGCATTTAATAACACGATTCACACTCACAGAACCCGATTCTCCTGCTGTAGCTTGCAAAACACCACATAATACACAGTTCTAACGTAACAGTACAGAATACCATTGTTGATCAGCTGTTATTCGTTACCAACTTAGAAATTAATAAAACAAAAAACTGCATTTCGATGATTAGTAAACAATAATGGGAAAATGTTTTGCTTCATTTATTTTCGAACATTTGATGTAAATATTTATTAAAAAAAAATACAACGTAATAAAAACATGATATATTTTTATTTACAAACAAATTTATTTAACAGTTAATCTTGTTTTCTCAATTTATCTCATCATTAAGGAACAAACATTTTGTTTTTGTTTTATTTTTAACTAAATACCGTACGGGTATTATTTCTTTAGCTAGTAATGTATTATACTGAATAAAAAATCGATTTTTTGGTAAATTTTTTCTGTTTTATTTTAGACTTTGATTATATCAATTTTTCTCAGAATTAAATTCTCTACAATTAATGTTTGTTTGATTTTAATGTATTTATTACCAATTTAACAAAGTTATTGTACATCAAACTTAAAAAAACATTGTTTCGTGCCTCAATTTTTTGCATTTAAACCCTGAATCCCTCAAAAACTACTACAGGTACAGTTCTGAAACCTATTTTTATTAGCTTTATCAGGTAAAAATACATAAGAATCCACGATATTTCTTACTTAATTAACCTTTCCAAAAGTTCAGTATGGCTATTTATTTTACTCTTTAACCCAGGAATTCAGGCGAAATCTTTCGCTAGCTGTAACTCGTTAACGAAGCGTTTTCGGACCTATGTTTATATAACATTTTTTTTTCATTATTTTTACTAGTACAATGTGCTGTAGAAGTGGGGGGAGAACTTCATGAATCACCCTGTATAAGAGACAAATTTATAATCACGATCTTTGACGCTTCAATAAATATTGAAATTAAAATAAACGATTAGCTTTAGTGCTGCACACTAATACAAACAAAATCACAAAAGGGTATAATTTTAATGAAGAGAAGACTCGTGTTACAGTATAACAGTACATTTGTATAACAATTTTGCCAGATAGCAGGTTTGCAGACGCAGCGGCCATGTTTCCTCCTGGAGCTCCGACAGCACATAGATAACAATACTGAGCAAATACAAACAATATGCTGGCTTTAAACGCAATTTCTGCAACATAACGACCTCTCTAGTTTTGGCTTAGTCGGATCTGATTTTTAACTATATATCTAAACAAATTTACCATTTTTTTATGGTTTATATACATATAATGGTTTTATTTACATTATATACAAAATATATACATATAGCTTGTAGGTTTGAGAAGCCTCCTTAGGTTTGGAAGTGCCTATATCCTACCCGTATCTTTTTATAGTACGTCTTCAAACTGTATTTGAACTAACTAAAAAATAGTCGAATTAAACTGGGCAAATGGAATGTTTTAATTATTTGAAAACATGATTCAATGGTTGAGTAAATATTTCCTAGGCTATGTTTACACATAATAAATGGCTTTTAATGCAATGTCTACTATCTAACAGAATCTATGACAAATTAAAAAAATAACTATCAAACACTAATGTTCCCATAGGATTTTCGAAACTACACAGTCTAGCTGGATGTTAGGTATTGTTTTTGTAAATACTTTCTCAGAAATAACTGAACTTGAATAAAGAATAATTTCAGCATATGTTTGATATTTTAACTAATTCCACAGTTAGTTTCAACATATTAACTATTAACTTAACTTAAAAGTTATTACCTTATAAGTTTTAAAAAGGAGATTTATCAAACAATGGTTTATAAATGTTCTTATATAAATAGTTATAGACTGATTAAGAGTTAACATTATAAGGTCTGCATTGATGTTTCAATTAAAAACTTTAGATATTGGAAAATAGAACATTTTCCTTCACAGGCGATCTTAGGAACGTTTAAGTTAAACGATCTTAAGACTTGTGGTTATTTATAATTTTGTGTGTGTAGGATCAGTTGTAAATCACAGTATATTCCTGTCACCTAAATACATTTACCTTGTTTCTCCAATCAAGAAAATATATACATATGGCTAGGTATGAGAAGCCTACTTCGTTCTGGAAGTGTCTATTTCCGGCAGTTATTATGTATTTCTTGTTAAGGCATTTCAGGTGCCATAAATAGATTTCGCTCAGCCCTTAATTTAATTATCTTATTTTAATTACATTTACAGCGGAAAGTGTACATCCGTTTTTAAATAACAGTTTATGGTAAAGAACGAGTAAAGATTGAGATCTTTTACATTATGTCATTGTATTTTATGAACTATTTTATACTTATTCCAAACACTTTCTTTATACTTATGGAACATATAAATTATCGTCAATAAGCCACTTATAGTCTATTTAAACGTTATAAAATAAGGTAGAATTGTTATCTCAGTATTTGTCACCGAGCTCTCCCGTTACCCTGTTATTGTTATTGGTTGTTGGAGCTTGTTCGTTCTGGGAAATAACATTTCAGTTGACATCATACCGGTGTTACTCTATGATTCATTGCGTGTATTGTTTTGAAATCAAAATGTTTAAAAAACCAAATGATGGCTCATTTATACAGTTTTTACTAAATGATATTATAAGGTAAATAATTTATTTATTTGTGAGATATATTTTAACGAAAATAAAGTAACAGATTAAATAATTTAATTATTAATTCACCGTTACGTATATTATTTAACCAAGAGTAATTATTAATCTTTTATAAAGTAATATAAACCTCTCCATATAATGTGATTCGGAGACTGGCTTATTGTTTGCTTTAGCACTAATAACCTCTTATATTAAAAATGTCAGTTTAAGAGTAAACTCAACGCTATTCAATTTTATAATGAGGCCAGAAGATTAATTTTGAAAAATTACCAATTGAATATTAATATTTTCTTTCACAAATCACTAAAATCATCGAATATAAGTATCAAATCCTAAGTAATAAGAATATTTAATATATTTTATTAATATTTAGTTTTATTTGATATTATATCGCTATTTTACGAGAGCCAGTTTTTAAAAACTCGACGCAATCGTCTCTTGCCTCATTGAGATAGTTATATTCATCATGATGGCTGAGCAATTCTACCAAACTGCACATGTTGGAAGGTAAAAATTAAACTATATTTCATAACCACTACCATACGACCCGGTTTGTGGCGTTGCATCAGTTCATTCATTCATTGATGGTTTCCGCATTCGGACATGCTAACCACTGTCTCTCGCGATGCACATTTCACGTTTTACGCCATAAGGTACATGATAAAATTTTACGGAATTCAGTTTATACACGAAGCGCCTATATTTTTTATGTTATTAATAGAAATTCATGGATTTTCCTCTAAATAGCTGAGCTTTAGTGAAGCCTATCATGTAGCATGATATTAGAATGTCTCTTACGTCTGACAGTCCAGAGGATATCTAGAGAATTAAGTAATCTGTGGACTTTAAATTTTGCAGGAGGCTTTATTTAAAATTTCGCAGTTGGATTTTGACGATGGTTCACCTATTTCATCGTATATATTTATATACATACAGACATACACATGCAGTTGAAAATTTCAGTCGGTAAATTGCTAGAGCCGAGGAAAAAAAAAATAACCGTTGGCAGGTAATACAATTTAATATTTTCATGTTTCAGTTTTGTCCCATTTCCATAGTATTATTTTAAAGAATCAACTTAGGTACAGCAAATACTTTGTTTTTTTGTTCTCTTAGGACAAGAAGGTTAGAAAATTTGCAGCTAGTCCTATGAGGACCTTTGCGCTGCTTCCGGAGTGAGAGGATATTCTGGATGGGTAAGAGGGGTAGGGGCCTCCTGTCGAGTTCCACATTATTACGAGCACTAATATCAGTCATGTGCTCTCGGAATAAGGGAATACCAGTTCTCAACCAGCCTCTCCAATCAAAGCAGGCAGGGGGTGGCACACCCTTATGCCTAGTCTAGCAAGAAACCTTTGACTATAGAGAACGAACCTCACCAGCTCCAACAATCATCTTCCGCAAAGGACTAAACCTATCAAAATTACTCTTGCACTCTATCTCGACATGTTTAGTTAGTGATGTGCCGCTCCTGGACATCCATAAGGTACTCGGATTTAAGTGACACTTCGGTTTTCGCTCTGCCCACTTTGGGTTCAACTGTTATAAACCAACCAGAAGTGAGCTCTCCTGGGGGAACTGCACTGTTGTATGGCGTTTGGGATGTAGAACTCCACTCTCTTACCAAAAAGGAGACTGAAAACCATTTATGATTCTGCCCATTGTTATTTTAATAAAGTGAAATAAAATATTCAATGTTAAACCATTTTAAATACATGTGGAAACACTTAATAAATTAGTGATTCCTGACTGTGTGACCTCAACGAATTCACGATTAGCGTCTTCATTAAAATGACAACTGGAAAGAGCGTCTAATGTACAAGATGGCCGCTGAAAGGTAGTATCCATGAAGTGTTTGCGTTTGATTATTGCCAGGTACTGTTATTCGTGAGCAATCAGCTTACAGTTGGCAGCCCTGAGCACGTTCACAGTGTCAGTGGTGTGTTTAATCACTTTTATCTACGACTGCTCTGTTATGGTGTTATAACTGGTTTCTTAAACTATGGGGTACCGACGTTGAAACAACATTCCTATATTTACTATGTTCGTTTAAACATACGAAAAAAACAGAAATAGACTGGTTAATATGTTATCAATTACGCACTCATATTCCAACACTTTTCTTCATACTCTTTGTAGTGTACATGCAGATAATATAAAGTACAAAAATGTCACTTTGTACTTTATAAAGCGTCACGTATAAATTTATCGTTGTTTACATAAATATTATGCATTATGGCCATAATTACATTTATCAAGAGAGGAGAAGCATTGTTTGGTTCGCAAAATGTAATTGTTTAATTCCATGTTATGATTCCCCCTCCCCTGGTTTATACCGATTACGAATAAACAGGGTGTCCACAAATTACTCAAACAAACTTCACCATTTGATTTTTCAGGTAAAATAAGTGATAAATAAGATAAATTGATATACAAATGTTCACATGAAGTAACCTATATTTTACTGCTCTCGTAAATTTTTCATAAATATCTTTCGTTTTTTGAGTCCTTACAGTTTGAAAATTGTGTTTGGCCACCAGTTTAAAACCTGATAAATTATGTTTCAGAAAATTGGTCTTAATTATGATAAATACTTTGCAAAGTTTGAACCTTAATAAGTATAAAGATATAATTGTTTCTTAAAAAACAAAAACAGACAATAAACTAAGCAAAATAAGACTATATTTTTATAATATCTGAAAAACTCTTTTACATACATATTTTATATAACATTACATATTAAATATAGTTTGCATTGATTCTTAAGCCAGAGTAACAGCCGACCTTCACTTTTCGTAGATTTAAAGCCTTAATATCAAATCTTGAGTTTGTTTATGTAGGTGTGTAGTTGGCTACCTTGTTCAGTGACGAAGGTAATTAATTGCAGCTGCTGCCAGGTTATGAAAGTATTGTTGGTTTTATTACAATGTTTAGTTTATGGTAAAAGTGCAGTTAGTGTTTTCAAAAACTAAAAATGCCTAGAATAAGTCATGTTAAAGCATCAAAAAAGATCAAAGGAATCAGGTATAGTAATGAGTCTGCTGTGCCTGGGCCTTATTCGGGTTTTCCTATAATTAGGATCATAAAAGGAAATAAGGCAGCAGAAGAACAAAACTATAACAGGGAGTGAAGATGAGGGTGGTTAAGAAGAAGATTCAATAGATGTAAAGGTGCAAAAAGAAGTTTAAAATGGTAATAAAATACTCGGCAGGATAGTTTAAAGTCATTTCAAGTAAAATAATATTGAATTCCTAATTTCCGTAACATCATTTTTAAAGCTTATGCGCATTTTTCCTGAACCAACCATCCAACTCATCCATCTTTAATTTTTCCTGAATATTAATTAATTTTTTAAAAGATAGCTAAAAAGTATACTAGTATCTGTAAAATTATCAAATACTATAAAGATAATTTAAAAAAATTACAATAAGGAAAGAGTGTTTGGTTTATATATTAAACAAGGTGAAAGTATGCCATCCCACGTGATACAAACAAGCTTCCCTAAGGCTAGATGCAAAATTTTTAATCTGTATGGCCTATTTCATACTCTAGATGTCCAGCTGATAGATGGACAGATATACAACTACAAGGAAAGAAACTTTTTACATCCTCCCGGCAGACAAATGACAGATTGTGTTAGCCTACTGGGTAACAGGCATCCATGGGCCTTATTACCCGGTTGGACATTCAACATCACAGAACACATTCTTGTCCATGTAGAAATGAACTTTTCATGCAATATACAGAGGATATCGTTCTTGAGTTATCTTGAAGTTATATTCACATTTTCGTTCGGTAAGTTAGCTTTTATAGCAGCGTTTAAGTCAAATCTCCGGTAAGTTAACGATAGTACTATAACTTAAGAATGCACCAAGTTTAAATGTTGCCACAGACTTTTAACATTGAAACTACTGTATTATATATTCCTTACCAGTATAACATAGTTATATACACTAAGATATACTTTTTATACCGATTAAATTAGAATTATAAATATTTTAAATGTTTTATTTGATTTCTCAAATAACTCCAATGCGAAACACTTTTCAGGTCGATATTACTTACTATATACAAGAAATCGACAAACACATCACACCTGGGGTTTGTTTTTTGGTCTTTTTGATTAACCTATTAGTAAGTGGAACTTTTAGCGACGAAGAATATAATTGTGCCACATTAATCTTAGCTATTAGTATTTGTGCTGATAGCAATAGTTCAAAATAGCGATCAAAAAGTGCATTAAAAATGTTTAATCTGATGATATCGAGTAATACTTTTTCTATTTGCAGCTTATGGTTATTTTTAAAATCCCACTAATACGGATCCTATATTCTTAGTTACTAAACTTTGTATGAAGTTATGAGTATTTAGCAATTTGTTTTGTTAATTTATGCAATTTTATAAATAATGTACCTACGTAACAGGTTCGGCCGTATTTTTATTACAAGGATTATGACATTAGTTAAAAAAATTGCATCTACTCAGACTTTTTTAATAAAAAACATATATTCCTAAGTGCTTTCGATTTAGCTACTAACAGTTTCTGTTTAAATTTTGGTATCTATTTACAGCGCAGTGGAATATTTTATTTCTCTCTTATTAAAAATAAACAAGTTAACAAATTTGCAGCTAGACTTTCAAACACATAATTAATAAGCTACATTGATATTATAGCAGTAGCGTTGGAAATAATCAAATGAAAAACCGTTTAAATATTGCATTTTGTAACAAAATTATTGCCCAAAAATTTAAATTGCTATAATTTAATTTTGTAAAATAACTGACCTAAACAAAACCTTGTTTAACATAAAAAATAGTTTGTATAGAGTATATAAAATTAGATGTTAAATAATAATTTAAAATTGTTTAACCTATTTGAAAAACATCGAATTTAAGGAAGAAAATTAAAAAGTTGAAGTATGCGTTCTGAGAAGCTATCTTCAGAGAACGAGTTAAAAGTTTTAATAGACAGGGGGAATGCGGAATTTTCCCAATAATCGCCCTTATTAAAACAGAAGAAAACTTTTATACACTGTGCAATCCTTACTGTTCACATAATGTACGTTTAACAATGTATAAAAGTACGCTGAAATGTTTTAGGTATGTTTTATTGAA